>NW_017893418.1:0-81481 GCF_001540865.1 Ananas comosus
TGAGACCGTGGTAGCATAGTAGCTTTCCTTTTTGCATTAGTCACCTATGTATTGAGAGAGATTCTTGTAGGTGAGGTTGGAGAGCTATGTATTTTGGATGAAAAATGATGTAATGAATGTAACTAATGTAATAGTTAGTAAAGTACTCTCTTTATTTCACTTGTATATCTCGTGGATTACTTGCTCTTCTTGTTGTTGGTACTGTTTGTGCCCTTGCTGAATGTGTATGTTTAGAATTTAAAATCCTGGGTGAATTCTTGTACACATTCCTGTGGTTGAGCCTTGGGCGGACAGGGGGAGTGCTGTCCGTTCGGCGGTCTGTCGCCGCGGCCGAATCGTGCCAAATTGGTAGTGGTTTCGGGGCGGGGCGTGACAGCCTTTGTGGTATCAGAGCCATAAGAGCAAGTAAAGAGAGTTTAGGAAGACCTAGGAGACCCTAGGTTGGTAAGCCCTGAGGTTATAGGTGCGTGAGCAGAACATGAACCTATAGCGACGACGGAAGTTAGTTCGATTGGGTCGGAGTTGGTATACATCTCTAGTTGTGATTAGAGACGGACTTAAGTTGTATAAGTTCTTATCTCAAGGTGGTTGTGTTGGCGGCCGACGACATGATACCAAGAGTCTAGAACGAGTGCACTTGTGAGCTTCCGCCCGATTTTGTGAATGAGTCGTCATGCGTCGTAGAGCGACGAGGCAGTTGAATAAGATGACTGATAAATATTTGTGTTGCAGGGGCTGATGTCTCCAAGACGCTACACGCGTAGGACTGCCCCGGCACCGACTCCTGAGGTGCCCGAGCAGGACGAACCGAGCGTGATCGATCGGTTGCAAGCGCAGGTGACCGCGCTGACCAACGTGGTGCAACGCCAGGAGACCAGATTTGAGCGGCTCCAGGACTTATTGGAGCGGCAGATCGCGGCGGCGGCTGCGACGGCGAATGAAGGCGGTGGCCCGCCCGCACCCTCGACTCACGTACCTGGAGCGGCAGAGGGTGAGGGCATAGTGGCGGTTCCGGTGACGGCGCGCCCACCGCCAGCGATCATACCACAGGCGGCATCGGGATCGGCTACCCCCGATGTGTCAGCCGAAGACGCGGAAGGAGAGCGCGCATTGGCGGCTCTTATCAAGTTCAACAAGTTCCATCCGCCAACTTTCGAGGGCGAGAAGGTGGAACCGGAGATGGTCGAGTCTTGGATTGACTCGATGGAGACCCTCTTCGACGACTCGCGCACCTTGGAGAGGGATAAAGTGTACCTCGCCACCCATTGCTTGGAGAAGGCGGCGAAGGTTTGGTGGAAGCGCGTTAAGCGGGATCGGCTTCCCGGCCTTCCGCCGATGTTATGGGAGGAATTCAAGCGGGAGATGTTCGCTAACTATTTCCCCGACACATTGAAGCGGAAGCTCAAGGAGAAGTTCCGCAAGCTTGAGCAAGGGGACCGCTCAGTGGCGGAGTATGAACAAGAATTCTCCCATATTATTGACTGTGTCCCGGATGTTGTAAAGGATGACCGGGACCGGGCCGAGTGGCTCTTGCGAGGACTTCGGCCAGGGATCTATAAAGCCGTGCAAATACTTAAGCTCACGACCTTTGCTGAGGTCTTTGATCGAGCCCTATGGGCGGAGCACGGAGACGCCCACGTTTGGGAGAAGCGTGAGCTGTTGGCGGAGTCCAAGGATAAGGGCAAGAAACGCCAAGGCGGCGGTAGTTCGGGTGGTCCAACGCGATATAAGAAACCCCCGAAGTATCCGCGCACCCAGCAGAAGGGCGGTGGAGCGCGGCGATGCACTGTATGCGGCGGAGATCACCCGGTCTCGCGCTGTGAACAAGGCCGAGGCAAGTGCTACAAGTGTGGACAGTCGGGGCACTTCATTCAGGATTGCCCGGGAGGAGGAGCCTCACCTGCCCCATTGACTGCATCGGCGCCGGCGATTCCGGCATATTATGGAGGAACTCCACCGACGGCCGCGTCGACTGGACGCGCGATGACGCCGCGTCAACCTGAGATGGCGCGATCGGCCCCAAGCGGACGGGTATTTGCCGCTCAGGTTCAGGCCGAGGAACCTGCGGAGGCGGAGGAGCATCGCCTTGTGGCAGGTATGGTTTTAATTAACGGAGTTCGCTCCAGGGCCTTATTTGATACAGGAGCCACGCATTCATTCATAAGTAGATCATTCGCACGCATGCATGGCATACGTATAGAAGCGAGTGACATGTGGCGAGTAGAGGGCCCTGGGTCGACATTTAATACCTATTCGGAGTGCGCCTCGTGCCCGGTGCAAATAGGCGAATGGATTATGCCAATTCGGACGTTGGAACTTACGAAACTAGAGGCATACGATGTCATATTGGGCATAGACTGGCTTTCGAAGTATCATGCAACGATTGACTGCAAGAGCAGGGTGATCACGTTCCGTGAGCCAGGACAAGAAGAATTCACCTATCAAGCTTGCCAGAGCTCGTGCTTCGTCGCGACGGTGTCGGCGACAAGGGCAAGAAAGTTGGTGAGCAACGGTTGTGCGGCATTTTTGGCAACTGTTGTGGAAGTGGATCGAGTAGCTCCAACATTGGAAGAGCTATCGGTGGTGCGGGAGTTCCCGGATGTGTTTCCCGCGGAGTTGCCGGGGATACCGCCGGATCGGGAGATCGAGTTCGTTATAGACTTGATTCCCGGCACCTCGCCGATCTCGAAGGCCCCGTACCGTATGGCGCCGGCAGAACTAAAGGAGTTGAGGAGTCAACTGCAAGACCTCCTCGACAAGCAATTTATCCGGCCCAGTGTATCACCGTGGGGAGCCCCGGTGTTGTTTGTACGGAAGAAGGACGGATCGTTTCGACTCTGCGTGGACTATCGAGAATTGAACAGAGTCACGATCAAAAATAAGTACCCACTACCCCGAATCGATGACTTGTTCGATCAGTTGCAAGGGTCGTGCGTGTACTCGAAGATAGATTTGCAATCTGGCTACCACCAATTGAAGATCAAGCCGGAAGATGTGCAGAAGACCGCATTTCGTACGCGGTATGGACATTACGAATTCACGGTCATGCCATTTGGGCTCACAAATGCCCCAGCGGTATTTATGGATTTGATGAACCGTGTCTTCAGGAAGTTCTTGGATCGATTTGTCGTGGTCTTCATAGACGACATATTGGTCTATTCTCGTAGCGACGAGGAACATGCCGAGCATTTGAGGATAGTGCTTCAAGTCCTTCGGGAGGAGAAGCTATATGCTAAGTTGAAGAAGTGTGACTTCTGGCTCCGAGAGGTCGCATTCCTAGGGCATGTAATCTCCGCGGGTGGAGTTTCTGTAGACCCGAGGAAAGTTGAGGCGATCAAGGAATGGCCGCGCCCGACGAATGTCACGGAGGTTCGAAGCTTCGTGGGCTTAGCGGGCTATTATAAGCGGTTTGTGGAAGGCTTTTCAAAGATAGTGATTCCACTTACTCGTCTGACCCAGAAAGGCACCAAGTTCATATGGAGCGAAGAATGCGACCGGAGTTTCAAAGAGTTGAAGCAAAGATTGACTTCGACTCCGGTGCTCGCTCTACCGGTGCAGGGCGAAGACTTTGTGGTTTATAGTGATGCCTCCTATCTTGGGTTGGGGTGTGTGTTGATGCAAAACGGGAAGGTGATTGCCTACGTATCCCGTCAGCTGAAGAGCTATGAAAAGAACTACCCCATCCATGATTTGGAGCTAGCGGCGGTAATTTTCGCCTTAAAGCTGTGGAGGCACTACTTGTATGGTGCCCACTGTGAGATCTATACCGACCACAAGAGCTTGAAGTACTTGTTTACTCAGAAGGAGCTCAATATGCGTCAGCGGCGGTGGTTGGAGCTGTTAAAGGATTGTGATGTCGATATCCTCTACCACCCCGAGAAGGCAAATGTGGTCGCGGACGCACTAAGTAGGAAGTCGGCGAAGAACCTCGCATTTGATGTTACCCAGCAAACGCCTCTGTGGCTGGATATGGAGCGATTGGACCTTGAGGTGGTCGCTCCCGAGGTCCCGACTCAGCTGATGGCACTCATTGTCCAACCGACCTTGTTGGAGAGGATTAAAAATCTGCAACCCGCGGACCCAGAGCTCCAAAAGGTGCGGCGAAACATCGAGGAAGGGCGTGGCGGCGATTTCAGTATAAACACCGATGGTACACTTCAGTTTAGAAACCGGTGGTGTGTGCCGAAAGATGGAGAGCTTCGCGAATTGATTATACAAGAAGCACACAGATCTCCGTATGCTGATCACCCGGGCGACACCAAAATGTATCGAGGATTGAAAATGCATTATTGGTGGCCGGGAATGAAGGGTGACATTGGGCGCTTTGTAGCGAAATGCTTAACGTGCCAACAAGTGAAGGCAGAGCGCCGATTTCTAGCGGGAAAGCTTCAAAGCCTACCAATCCCCGTTTGGAAATGGGAGGATATATCGATGGACTACGTGGTCGGCTTGCCTCGCTCAACGAGCGGCCACGATGCAATTTGGGTAATTGTGGACCGATTAACTAAGTCGGCTCATTTCTTGCCAATCCACACTACGTGGTCGGGTGACAAGTTAGCGCAGGTATACCTCGACGAGATAGTGAGACTACATGGGGTGCCGAAATCTATCGTATCGGATCGTGACCCCCGGTTCACTTCACACTTCTGGAGAAGCCTGCAAGGAGCCCTTGGCACGCGACTCGATTTTAGCACCGCATTTCATCCTCAGACCGATGGGCAAATAGAGAGAACAATTCAAACTCTGGAGGATATGCTGCGAGCGTGTGTCATTGACTATAAGGGAAGTTGGTGTGACCACCTACCTATGGCCGAGTTCGCCTACAACAACAGTTATCATGCTAGTGTGGAGATGGCACCGTTCGAGGCTCTTTACGGGCGGACGTGTCGGTCTCCTATACACTGGAGCGATGTTGGCGAGCGTGCGGAGTTCGGCCCGGATGTGTTGCGAGAAGCGGAGGAGAAAGTCCGCCTTGCTCGCAAGAGATTGCTCACGGCGCAGTCAAGACAACAGAGTTATGCGGATAGGCGCCGTCGAGATATAGAATTCGCGGTGGGTGACCGCGTATTCTTGAAGGTTTCGCCAATGCGGGGTGTGAAGCGGTTTGGAGTGCGGGGAAAGCTAAGTCCCCGATATATTGGACCTTATGAGATATTGGAGCGAGTCGGCACGGTGGCCTACCGACTTGCTCTACCGCCGAAGCTTGCGGATGTACATAATGTGTTCCATGTCTCCAATCTCCGCAAGTACATTCATGATCCCGAGCACGCAATGCTATATGAACCGCCGGAGCTTCAAGGAGACTTGAGCTATGAAGAGTTTCCGGTAGGGATTATCGCCCGAGAGATGCGAAAGCTGAGAAATCGAGAAATCCCCTATGTGAAGGTTCGGTGGAGCAATCACGATGATCGCGAAGCCACATGGGAACTCGAGGAGCTGATGAGAAAACACCATCCTCATCTGTATGAGGAGTGAGGTATGAGTTTATTTAAAGTTAGAAAATTGTTCGTTTCGAGGACGAAACTCCTTTTAAGGAGGGGAGGATGTAAGGAAGTGAATTCTCGAAATACGAGGATTGTACTTCATCCAGGATCGACTAATTGTCGAAAGTATACCCTTTGTGGGAGTTGGGAATGTCCAAAGCACAAAAAGTGCCTTGGAGTTGAGTCCGCGAGAGCAAATGAGGCAAATGGCATCATTGGGCAGAAGTTGCTCTCGGGGACCGGTCTCTGCAGGTGAGAGACCGGTTCCCCTGGCTGGTTGTAGCGGGGTTGCGTGATGCAACCGGTCCCTGGCAGGGAGGGACCGGTTCCCGAACGTGGTCCCAGCGTGAGAAGCCAAAAATTGGCTAAGTCCTGAAAATCAAGCTCTCGGGGACCGGTATCTCAGGTGGGGGCCGGTCTCCCGAGGACCGGTCTCCCGGGGAGAGACCGGTTCCCGAACGCGTGCGCTCGAGGGAAGCTCTCGGGGACCGGTCCCAAGTCGGGGAGACCGGTCCCTCCGCGCGAAAACAGCCCAGTGAGGGCTGCGTAAGGGGATAAAAGTTGAGGGGTCTAAATGCAAAATGGCCTTTATTAGAGTGGGCTGAGCCCTCTCTCTCTCCCTCACACTCTCTCTCACTCTCAATTCTCTCTTGCTCTTTCTCTCTCTAGAAAGGAAAGAAGGAGAAGAAGAAGAAGAAAGAGAGGAAGGAAAGGAAGAAGAAGGAGAGGAAGGAGAAGAAGAAGGAGATCAAGAGGAAGGCTTTGAGCACCTCCATCTCCCTCTCCTCTTCCCATTGGAGTAGCTCTTGAGGTAAGCTACTAAACCCTAGCTTCTAGAACTTAGGGTTTTTGGGTTTTATGCCTTGGAATGGGTCAAATGGACCCTAATCAAGATTCTAAATAGATCAATCCCAAAAATCTAGGGATTTATTGAGTGGTTTGCTATAGGTGCAAATCTAGGGTTCCAAATGGGGTTTTGTAAAAGTCTGAGGTTGATCTCATTTGAAGCCTTGGAAACCCTATTGATAGGTCCCAAAACGCGGGGGCGAAGTCGATTTCGGCATTCGGCGAACCGACGTGAAGTTCTCGGCAAATTGGGCCGAGCTAGTGTTGATTCGGGCGAGGAAGGCTAAAGCCTTTTTGCGAAGCTCGCCGAGAAGAATTTCTAAGCCTCTACATCGGTAAAAAGATGGGGGGTGTCATCCGAAACTTTCGAACTCCTTTCTATGTCTTAGATTGCAATTTAATCTCATCTCTTACATGTTGCATTGTAGGATTGCATAGTAGCTCCATCCTTATGCTTTCTAAATGATAACCTAGTGTACTTGGAACGCTTGGTAACTAGATAGGTGAGGATTGGGTCGGGACATGGATCCTATGATGCTAAAGATAGAGATGAACCCGATGGGGGTATTGATGACATAGAAAGTAGTGTTATTGTCAAAGAACAAACGAGTGACATCCAAACATTGAATGATAACGAGTGGCATTAATGTAGTGTAAATAACACTAGAGGTCGATGGACCTAGGGATAGGTGGATCCCTTAGAAAATGCCTTGTGGATAAAGAACTTGGTAAACCTAAGTACCCTCACATGGAGAGGTTGTCGATGAGTATTGAGACATTGACTCTAGTTGTAGAGCCTCCTCACTTGGAGAGGATTCGATTGGGTATTGACTCTAGTTGTAGAGTGTCCTCACTTGGAGAGGATAGATCTAGCTCACAGTCTGCGTTTAGGATGGTATAGCCATCCAATCCCCACATGGAGGGGATTGTCGTCGAGTACTCCGGAGTGTCGCGCGACTAGGACCACTTGGAGGTCCGGACCACATGGAAATGGAGGTCCGCAGACGGTCCCGGGCTTGGGTGCACTTGGAGCTCCCTCCCCACTTTGGGATTTGAAGGTGAGTCATAGGCGAGCCCTAGGGCTTCGCCACAGATTGGGTAAATGAAAAAGGTTAAAGATTTATAAATGTCATTGAGCATTACTATTCGAACATGGATCGAATTTGTTAGCATGGTAGCAAACCTTTATTATATGATGCATGCATTCATATTCATGATTATGGGCATAGTAGCATAGTTTTCCTACTACTGCATTTACAGCTTTCAGATACATATCTATCTATCTATCTGTTGTTACTTGTGCCCACTGGGACCTAGTGGGGAGATCGGCAGGGTCGGCGGCCGAGCCCACTGGGAACTATGGAAGATAGTTCTCACCCCACTCTATTTCCAGTGGTAGGTTCAGGGCTGCAGAGTCAGGACCGCGGCAAGGGCGTCGCGCCCGACCAGTGAGACCGTGGTAGCATAGTAGCTTTCCTTTTTGCATTAGTCACCTATGTATTGAGAGAGATTCTTGTAGGTGAGGTTGGAGAGCTATGTATTTTGGATGAAAAATGATGTAATGAATGTAACTAATGTAATAGTTAGTAAAGTACTCTCTTTATTTCACTTGTATATCTCGTGGATTACTTGCTCTTCTTGTTGTTGGTACTGTTTGTGCCCTTGCTGAATGTGTATGTTTAGAATTTAAAATCCTGGGTGAATTCTTGTACACATTCCTGTGGTTGAGCCTTGGGCGGACAGGGGGAGTGCTGTCCGTTCGGCGGTCTGTCGCCGCGGCCGAATCGTGCCAAATTGGTAGTGGTTTCGGGGCGGGGCGTGACAACAACCACCCGAGGGATCGTCGCCGGGGTACTCTCCCCGTGGTGTCTACACTCCGGAGTACACCGCTTGAGGAGGAGCTACCTCCCTCAAGCCGGAACCATTGTGAGTATGATCCAATTCCCAATTCGGGAATATATAGCCACAATGACATAACCAGGTCGTACGTACCTTGTCACATATGCCACTCTCTAGGCCATACTTGCCATAACATAGGTTTACTTGACTCTAGATTTAATTAACAACCTATGTTCACGACCCAAGGTTAATGCCACTCACCTAGATTTAATTACCTCTAGGTTCATTCTCCACCTATGTTCTTTAATACTAGGTTCATGTCCAACCTATATTTTTTAACACTAGGTTTATGTCCAACCTATGTTCTTTAACACTAGGTTCATGTCCAACCTATATTCTTTAACACTAGGTTCATGTCCAACCAATGTTCTTTAACACTAGGTTCAATGCCACTCGATCTATGTGCATATATATATGTCCACATGCCCATATCCTTTACTTAACATTAGTATCTCTACAACATGATTATCAAGTATATCTTAATATTAGCCCCATACTTACATTTAGCATTTCCATGACATGCATTCAACAATCATTAACCAATGCATATATTCTAGCATTTCTATACCACATCATTCATGCATTTATTTAGCATTCTTACATTATGTCACTTCATGTACAATCTCCTAGCATCTTACTTTAGATAATTAAAATGCATTATCTAGCATATATATGACATGCTTATCCAAACTAGCATTCTTTACAACTTATCATTATGCATTACAACTAGCATGTTCTCTACTTTATGTTAACATGCAAATGTCATTTATCTCATGCTTTTAACTAGCATCATTTATATTACATCATCACACATTCTAGCATTTCAATATTACATCTTTAGCATGCATTCCCTTTAGCATTTACTACATGCATCCATCTAGCATTTATATGTATCAATATGAATTCACTTTACTTAGACATACAGGCGACCTAGTCGCTTCGGTAAGCACAACCCACCTCAAATCGCTTTCCGATTGCTTGTCGACACTTGCAATCGGCCTCCCGCAGCACCCGTAACCCGGTTCGGTCCGATTTTGCTAATACTCACCAACCGTGCGTCGAATCGCGGCACTGAAAATTATAGGTCTTCGGTTATGTGCCATGGTGTAATATACTAGATTTTGGTATAAAAATAAAAATAAATAAAAATAGTGTGAGTGTAATATACCAGATTTTGGTATAAAAATAAAAGTAAATAAAAATAGTGTGAGATACTATTTTTATTTGATTTTTGAGAAAAAAAGTATAAGTCTATAATGACTTGTGCTGAAATCGGAATGAAAACAGAAGATTTATAATTTTCTGTTGAAAACGAGACAGAAAAATTAGCAAAAAAATACAGAGTCTCAGAAAATTATGAAAATTGGAGGATAAATCAGAAATATTTTTACGAGGCTAGATTTAAAGTTTCATATTTTTCTGACACCCGAAAGTTGAGAAATAAAATCCGAAATCTATCTGATAAAGATTACAGTTCGGTGACCAAACGGGGTCGAAACTGAAAACTTAAAGTATATTCTTGTTCGGTACGTTAAACTGAATATGACTGTCAAATTTGAGCTCAAACGGATACTCTGAGAGCTCCGGCGAAAGATATCAGATTTTAAGTTGCCTGGAGTGAATAGTGTTTTTGGAAGCTTCATAGGAAACTTGGAGAGCAAGTTTCCTCTCTATGTATATATAGGATTTGGGCTTTCTTTCCTCTCATTATTCACACTCACAAGCAAAGAGAAAAATCTCTCTCTACACCAAAGAGAGGATTGGAGAAGAAAAGAAAGAAAGATTGAGGCAAGCTTGGAGAAGATTAGAGTAGCTTGAAGTTAAAGCTCTCTCTAATGGTGGAAGCAAGCTTTCCAATAGTGGATTTAGCTTGATGTGAATGGTGGTCTAAGGTGAGATCTCATAATTTAAGCTAGGATTTGGTTTAATCCTTAATGCTTAGTGTTCCAATAGCCTCTAATGTGTTGATTAGCATGTTAAATCCATTTAATTTGGGTTAATTGGAGCATGTGTAGAGGCTAGGTTTATAATGATAGATCTTAAGAGCTTTAATTGTATGCTCTAAGAATGGATTTAGAGGAATCCTTAGATGCTAAATGGAAAACTATTGCATGAATTAAGGGATCATATGATAAATTCTTGCAATAGTGTATCTTAAGGCTCAAAAATGGGATTTTGTAAAATAGTAGGGTTTGATCTCATTTGACCCTCCGTAAACCTAATTGCTAGGTAAAAGAACGCGTTGGCGAAGTCGGTTCGTCAATTCGACGAGTGTACGCAAAGTTATTGACAAAAACGTCATTTTTTGTACAGATAGCCGCAGCACGCGGCGTAAGACTTCCAAAAATCATGAGTTCGGATCTGGAGCATCGTGGTAGCATGCCGAAGAGCTTCTGCACTTAAAACTGCGAAGCGGACGCTCTTGTAGCGCAACTGTGAGATTGGGCCCTTAGCGGGTGCCGAGTGTCGCAGGTAGCGAACCGGGCGGCTAAAAATCCCGAGAAATTCATCATAGCACCTTAGAGGACCTATGAGGTGGGTGGTGCTATCCAAACTCGTTGAAATTCCTTTTATGCCTAATGTGTCATTTTATTGAGCATATATATATATATATATATATATATATATATATATATATTGATGCATGCATTATAGGGTAGATGTGATGATAATAATGAAATGTTGCATGATGTGAGTACACGTGCTTATTAGAATGATTAAGAATCTAAATAACCCTATGTGTATGCATGAGATGTAATGTGAGAACCCAATGAGATGAAAGAACAATGTAACACATGAGCATAGATCGAGTGGCACCCAAATGTAAAGTAAAGAACACTAGAAATTAGTGTGAGGCAAGAGAATCAATGTGACGTAAAGATAATGATAAAATAGCTAAAGTTAATGCAAGATGTGGCATAAAGAACAAAGAGTAAAGTTAGAGTAAAGTGGGGCAATAAGAACAAGAAATGTAACGAACAAGAATGCTAGAGTTTGCAAGAGTAAAGAAATGTAAAGAATGTGATTGCATGAGTTTGCAACATAAAGTGATGTAAAGGACACTAGAGCTAGTGTAAAGTCAAGATTGAACTTATAATCCTTTGAGTTAAGGATATGATCATACTTGCTATGAGTTCCGTGCTCGAGGGCGATCGCTCCCCCACGGGCGATGCGCTCCGGAGTTATGCATCCGGGTTGGAGTAAACCCGAAGGACGGTCCTAGCTGGTGAGTTCCTGCGATGATGGACTTAATGTGAAGCAAGTTTAATGTGGCGAAACCCCCGGGTTAGCCTTGAGATTAAAGAATAAAGAATAAAGAATAAAGAGCAAAGACAAAGAACAAAGAACAAAGTGTAAAGATAAAGAACGAAAGAACTTGCATAATCTGCATATGTTAATGTTGAGCATATTCCTTGCTTATTGTTCAGGCATATTAGCATCATGTTGTAGATTGGTTACTATATTTCAGCTTATCCTTTCTATTATGCCTGAGTTAGTCCTAGTGGGAAAGTCGGTGATGTTGGGGCCGAACCCACTGGGAACTTTGTTGTAGTTCTCACCCCACTACTCCACAGAGCCGGGACCGAGCGAGCCGGCGAGCGACCGCGGTAAAGGTATCGCACCGTAGTCAGAGGCCACCGGAGTTGGGTTACATTTTGTTAGTAGTTTACCCTTTTTATCATCTTTGTATTTGATGATTTAAGATGTTAATGTATAAAGCAAAGTAAAGAAAAGAATGTAATGTTCATTTTGAGGTAAATGTGATGTAAAAGAAATGATGAAAGAATGTAAAGATTTTGGATGTACAAGTTGGATAGATACAACGTATGTGATCAAAATGAATCATAGTACTAGTTGAATGTTTAGTTTTCCATTCTTTCACTAATGGCTATTGCTTATCCTCGTGTAAGCCGCTTGTGCATGTTTCTGCTAGTGCATTTCAATTCTCTTGAAATTGTACACGTGATGAGCCTTGGGCGGATAGGGGAAACTCTGTCCGTTCGGCATCTGTTCGACGTGCTCGGGCCGGCCCAAATTGGTATCGGCTCCGGGGCGTGACATAGTCGCATCAGAGTGACCTTGATAGAAAGCTGTTATCGAACCGTGGATTGACCCTCCTCTATCGCGTGAACTGAGCTCGATGGCTACCGACACCTGGGGCATCCGTGACTAGGGAAAGCTTTGAGATCGAATCTCCGAGGGTTTGCTTGGACTTGAGTTGGGACTAAGATGATGATCTTAGTGAATTAATGAAGCTTCTGAGCTTGGTCCGTGACCATGTATTGCGGAGAATGGAAGGTACTCCCGAGTGGTGAGTTTGAGATTGATGTGGAGACATCGTAACGCAGTGCCGAATGAGGAACCAAGTAATCGCCATGATGGGCGAGTTTGGACGATCAGTTGATTTCTGTTACTTTTGGAAAGTTGGCTACCTTGGTGGTGGATTGGGAACCGTCCGTGCCCAGCAAGGTTGGACGGATGGACGGACGTTGTGAATGGCAGTGGGATGGAAATTACACTGTACTTAAACTGGATTGGATTACGCTTAGTTATGCCATCTCGAGAAGAGACTTGATTTAGGATCATTGTTGGAATATGAGCCGATTAGCGGATGTTGCATCACCTCTCCTCGGTGAGCGTTGATCTAATGAGCACTCCGATGGTGTTTGGATAGATGAGTAAGGGATTTAACCCCCATATGCTTGC
Organism: Ananas comosus; assembly: GCF_001540865.1. NCBI lineage: Eukaryota > Viridiplantae > Streptophyta > Magnoliopsida > Poales > Bromeliaceae > Ananas > Ananas comosus. Next base: position 12,936 of record NW_017893418.1, read on the forward strand.
TTTGGACAGTGCCTTTGAATCCACCTCAAGGGGTGTTTGGATGTAATCCTATATACCAGAGTAATTGAAGCAGAGCAAGGCTTTACCCCCGACTTGGGCGAGATAGGTGAGAATTGGAATTCAGCTTTCGGAAACACTTGATTCCTGAGAACCGATTGAAGGACTTGAACTCAAGCGTGGCTTTGAGATGGACCTTCCTGGTGAGGACTGGAGTTTGTAGAGCCTTGCGGATGTTTGGCATGTGTTATGCCAAAGCCATGGCGTAGCGAATTCTTGTTGTGTCTGTGCCTTGGGGTCTCCGGCACACTTGAGATGTAAGGTACCGGACTTCTAAAATCATGAAGTTATGGTTTATGTGAGGTTAGAAAGCCATTCGGGTGGTTCCGGTGAAGTTCGGTGAAGTTCGGAGGCATTCGGGCGTTTCGGTGCGCATAGGTGCGGAAACGGGACCCGAAAGGCTATATTGGGCCGTGAGCTAAATCCGGCATTAGCGTGGATGAAAAGATGATGAAAATACGCTTGAGAACATGTTTGGAGAGTCTTGGTTCGATTTGAGACGAATCGGAGGTCAAACGAGCGAAAACGGACGAAAACGGGCAAAAATGCTGAAAATTTGGCTAAGTCCTTGAGGCTGAGTGCTGGACCTTCGGGGACCGGTCTCTCAGCTAAGGACCGGTCTCTCAGGGACCGGTCTCTCACCGCAAGGACCGGTTCCCGAACACGAAAAACGCCCAGTTTGAGCTGATGCGAGGTTAGAAGAGTTGGGGGGCTTACTTGGAATTGTTACAATATGAGAGGGGGTTATGAGAGCACTTTCTCTCTCTCTTTCTCTCATTTCCTCTCACCCCCTCACGTTTCTCTCTCCCTCTCTCTCTCTAAACGAAAAAGAAGAGGAGAAGAAGAAGAGAAAGAAGAAGAAGGAGAAGAGGAATAAGAAGGAGAAGAAGATCAAGAGGGAGATCTTCATCCTCTCCTTCGACTTCCTCACCTTGGAGCAAGCTTTGGAGAGGTAAGCCCTTAGCCCTCTCATGGTAAATCCCTAGATATAGGGTTTTGATCTCTAGAAATGAGTTTAGTAGGCTCCTTTGATGCTAGATAGATGTTTATTGCTTGAATCGGAGATCGATTTGGGGTAATTTGCAATATTAGCATCTAGGGCATCAAAAATGGCGTTTTGATATATATGAGGGTTTGATCTCTTTTAACCCTCTGTAAACCTAATTGGTAGGTAACGAAACACGTTGGCGAAAACGGTTCGGCAATCCGACGAGCCGTTACAAAGTTGTTAAAGAAACGGACGTTTAGGCTTCGGGTTCGCCGAGCGGGCCGAGGCGACGTCGTAAAATCATGGGATTGGATTTGGAGCACCGTAGCAGCAAGGCGAAGACCTTTAACTCTTGAAACGGCAAGGCGACGCGCTCCTGGAGAGCAACGGTGAGATCGGGCCCAAACGGGTGCCGGGTGCCGCGGGAGGCCGATTGCAAGTGTCGACAAGCAATCGGATAGCGTTAAAAGGTGGGTTGTGCTTACCGAAGCGACTAGGTCGCCTTTATGTCTAAGCAAGACTAAGAATCCATGTTGATGCATATAGATGTAAATGAAGCATGAAAATGATGCATGATGGTAAGATGCAAGTAGCTAAACGATGCATGATAATAATGATATGATGTAAACGCTAAGTAGATGCATATAACAGATTATATATGTACGTGAATAAGAATGAAATGCATGTTGATAACTCTAGAATGAGTAGAATGCTTAGTTGGACAACTAGCTTGTGAATAGATCGAGTGGCATCTAACTTAGTGTTAAAGAACGTAGGTCATGAGTAGACCTAGAATCAAATAGATCGAGTGGCATCCAACCTAGTGTTAATAAACATAGGTCGGACATAGTGATGTGGAACCTAGAGTTTTATAACCTAGGCTGTGGAATAGTAAACCTAGAGGGCATTGAACCTAGGTTATTGAGCATAGTGGTAGCGACCACTAGGATGTTTTAGGTCGACAGCATAGGGTTGGCTATGGACCCTCGACCTGTGGAAGTGGATTCCGGAATCCCAGGACTTGTGCTATGCTAACCTTGGTATCAAGGCTAGGGCGTGTGCGACGATTTCGCCGCCGAGGTTGATACCAAGGATGGATTGGGAGGTGAGCGCGCAGAGATCACCGCCCGGGGCTTGAACCATTGACGTGGCGTGTGCGACGATTTCGCCGCCGGATGGTTAAGCCAGTTTGTGGATTATGCCGCCAGATCGACTTGAGCCATTGTTGGGTGAGGTGCGATTCGTTCGCCGCCAGATGGCCAAGTCAAGGGACTTGAACCAGTGTTCGGCGTGTGCGACGACTTCGCCGCCAGCTGGTTAAGTCATAGAGTGCGGCCAGTGCGCGGACTATCCGCGGATGATTGACTCGAGGCCGAGTCGGGCGGTTAGCTTGATTAGGTTAATAGAAACCTGGAAAGCTAGTGATAATGGTAAGAGCTAAGGTAATAGAGACCTTAGAGGCAATGTGAACTTGAGTTGTGAACTGAGGTAATAGAAACCTTAGAGTAAAGGAATGTGAGCTAAGGTAGCTAAGTAAAAGTAGAATTCAAATGATCTACTAGATGTTGCATAGAGTTGAATTACTTTCATATTGCATATTGTTAGGCCTAACATGTATTTCAATTGAATATATTTGCATTGTATATTGTTGAACTAACATGTTACAGGGCCTACTTAGACCTTTTGGTCGAGCTTTTCCCTTGGGTGGCCGTACCCACTGGGAACCATGGAGTTGGTTCTCACCCCACGTTGTTTTGGGGTTTTACAGGTTCGCACGTGAGCGGCGCAGCGGCGCGAGGAAAGGGCGTAGATCCATAGATAGCGCCCTACCCAAAGACCAGAGCTAGCAGTACCCCGTCGACATAGCTTAGGGGTATGGAGAAAATGAAAAGAACACAATGTACCAAATTGTAATAAGTAAGGGATGTAATAACTTAGATTGTATTTTGGAGGAATCAAATGAGAACTGTGATGTAAAAAATATGTGAATATGAATGTATGTAATAACATAGGATGTGTTATGTTGTTGATACCTTCTTTATGCAATCTGTTTGTTGAATACTGTTCCTGTTTGGAACCTTTGTATTGTATTGATTGCGATGCCTTGAACGTACAGGGGAGACTCTGTCCGCAGTACAGGGGAAACCCTGTCCGTTCGGCGCTGTCGGCGCCGCGACCTCGGCCAAATAGGCGGGTGGTCGCGGGTCGTGACAGTTAGGGCGTAACTGAGTAGCCTAATGTTGTTCCGATTTTGGTTCTTGTGAACGTTGACATCGATTCGTTCCAAATTTACTCTCTTGGGGCATAATAGAACAATATAATTAGGTTTTACTCTTTGTTCGATAGAATGAGAAAAAGTACTCCTTGCAATGTTATACTGTTAGGGCGTAACTGAGTAGTCTAATGTTGTTCCGATTTTGGTTCTTGTGAAGGTTGACATCGATTCGTTCCAAATTTACACTCTCGGGGCATAATTTATAATTAGCTTTTACACTTTGTTCGACTGAATGAGAAAAAGTACTTGTTGTAATATTCTACTGTTAGGGCGCAACAGAGTTGTTTATTGTTGTTCCGGTTTTGGTTCTTGTGAACGTTGACATCGATTCGTTCCAAATTTACTCTCTCGGGGCATAATAGAACAATATAATTAAGTTTTACTCTTTGTTCGATAGAATGAGAAAAAGTACTCATTGTAAAGTTATACTGTTACGGTGCAACTGAGCAGTCTAATGTTGTTCCTGTTTTGGTTCTTGTGAACATTGACATCGATTCGTTCGAAATTACAATTTTCGGGGCATAATTGAACATTATAATTAGCTTTTACTCCTTGTTCGATAGAATGAAAAATAGTACTCGTTGCAAAGTTATACTGTTGGGGTACAACTGAGTAGTCTAATGTTGTTCCGATTTTCGTTCTTGTGAAGGTTGACATCGATTCGTTCCAAATTTACTCTCTAGGGGCATAATAGAACCATAAAATTAGGTTTTACTCTTTGTTCGATAGAATGAGAAAAAGTACTCCTTGCAAAGTTATACTGTTAGGGCGTAACTGAGTAGTCTAATGTTGTTCCGGTATTGGTTCTTGTGAACGTTGACATCGATTCGTTCCAAATTTACTCTCTTGGGGAATAATAGAACAATATAATTAGATTTTTCTTTCTGTTCGATAGAATGAGAAAAAGTACTCGTCGCAACGTTATACTGTTAGGGCGCAACTGAGTAGCCTAATGTTCTTCCGGTTTTGGTTCTTGTGAACGTTGACATCGATTTGTTCCAAATTTACTCTCTCGGGGCATAATAGAACAATATAATTAGGTTTTACTCTTTGTTCGACAGAATGAGAAAAAGTACTCCTTGCAAAGTTATACTGTTAGGGCGCAACTGAGTAGTCTTAATGTTGTTCCGATTTTGATTCTTGTAAAGTTTGACATCGATTCGTTCCAAATTTTCACTCTCGGGACATAATAGAACAATATAATTAGGTTTTACTCTTTGTTCGNCTACCATGCTGCATCAACACACAGCCCAAACCATTGTGTGATGCATTACTGTAAATCACAAATTCTTTCCCCATCACAGGAAGGGCAAGGATAGGAGTCGATGTCAACCTCTGTCTCAACTCATCAAACCTCCTCTGACAGTCCTTACTCCAAATGAACTTAATTCCTTTACGAGTCAGTCGAGTGAGTGGTGTGGAAAGCTTCGCAAAGCCTTCCACAAACCGACGATAATAACCAGCAAGTCCAAGGAAACTCCTCATCTCTGTCATCGTCGTCGGTCTGGGCCAATCCCGAATAGCATCGATTTTCTTCAGGTCCACTGCTACTCCCTCTGCAGAAATCACGTGGCCCAAGAAAGCAACCTCCTGCAACCAGAACTCGCATTTCTTCAACTTGGCATACAACTTCTTCTCTCGCAGAAGTTGTAGCACAGTCCTCAAGTGCTCCTCATGCTCGGCATCACTCCGAGAGTATATCAAAATATCGTCGATGAAGACTACCATAAATCTATCCAAGAACGGCTTGAACACCCTGTTCATCAAATCCATAAATGCGGCAGGAGCATTTGTCAATCAAAAAGGCATGACCGAAAACTCATAATGCTCGTACCGAGTCCGAAAAGCCGTCTTGGGAACATCCTTGCAGCTGATGAAACAGATCATCAATGCGCGGCAAAGGATACTTGTTCTTGATGGTCACCTTATTCAGCTCCCGGTAATCCACGTACAACCTGAGCGAACCATCATTCTTCTTCACAAATAGCACTGGCGCTCCCCAAGGCAACAACTGGGTCTCACATACCCCTTATCCATCAAATCTTGAAGCTGCGCCTTTAGCTCTCTCAGCTCCGCCGATGCCATCCTGGAAGGTACCTTCGAGATTGGTGCAGTTCTAGGAACTACATCAATCACAAACTCTATCTTTCTCTCCGGCGGCATTGTCGTCAACTCCGGGGAAAACACGTCCGGAAACTCGTGGACTATAGGGATATCCTTGAGTCCCGGCGCCGCCGTAGGCACCTCTGTCACAGTCGCCAAAAAAGCAACACATCCTCTACTCATCAGCTGTCGAGCCCTCGCCGAAGATATCCAAGTGGCAAACAAAGTACTCCTGCAGCCTCTGAAAGTGAACTCCTCCTGGCCTAGCTCGCGGAACGTCACAGTCCTCGCTCCACAGTCAATAGTAGCATAGTACCGCGCGAGCCAATCCATACCGAGCACTACGTCAAAGTCCTGCAGCTGCCGTAACACCAACAGGTCTGCAGGCATGATCCAAGAATCTACCTGCACCGGACATGTCACGCCCTAGGACCGATACCAATTTGGGCTGGCCCGAGCATGTCAAACAGACGCCGAACGGACCGAGTTTCCCCTGTCCGCCCAAGGCTCATCACATGTACATTTTCAAAAGAAGTGCACTAGCGAAAACATACACAAACGGCTTACACGAGGGCAAGCAATAGCCATGAGTGAAAGAAAGGAAACTAAATAGCTACACAAGTACTATGATTCTCTTTTGATCACTTACATTGCATTTAACCTTCATATTCATGATTCTTTACCTTTCATTACATCACATTGCCTCAAAATAAACTTTACAATCTTTTCTTTCTTTGCTGTATACATTAACATCTTAAATCATCAAATACAAAAGATGATAAAAGGGAATGCTACTACAAAATGTAAATAACCCAACTCGGGTGGCCTCTGACTAAGGTACGATACCTTTACCGCGGTCGCTCGTCGGTTCGCTCGGTCCCGGCTCTGTGGAAATAGTGGGGTGAGAACTACAACAAAGTTCCCAGTGGGTTTGGCCCCAATCTCTCCGACTTTCCCACTAGGACTAATTCGGGCATAATAGAAAGGATAAGCAGAATAGTAACCCAACTATAATCATAATCCTAATATGCCTGAACAATAAAGCAAGAAGTATGCTCAATGTAAATCATGCAAGTATACAAGTCTTTGCTCTTTACTCTTTATTCTCTAATCTTTGTTCTTTGTTCTTTAATCTCACGGCTAACCCAGAGGTTTCGCCACATTAACTTGCCCACATTAAGTCCATCATCACGGGCCCTCAGCTGCCTCCCGCTAAGACTGTCCTCGGGTTTACTCCAATCCGTGATGTAAAACTCCGGAGCGCATCGCTCAATGGGAAGCGACGGCCCTCGAGCACGCAACTCATAGCAAGTATAATCGATCCTTAACTCTAATAAGGATATATAGTTCAATCATTGTCTTTACACTAATTCTAATGTTCTTTTCATCACTTTATTTTGCTAACTCTAGCAATCATCGTTCTTTAACTTTACTCATTGCAATCATCATTCTTTAACTTTACTCATTCTTTGTGCCACACTTTGCATTAACTTTAACCATTAACATTGCTCTTTTCATCACGTTGATTCTTTGATGCCACACACTAACTCTAGTGTTGACTATATACTTTCGAATGCCACTCGATCTATGCTCTTGTGTCACTTTGTTATTTTATCTCATTAGGTTCTCACATTACCTCTCATGCATATATAGGGTGTTATAGGTTCCCAACCAACTAGAAATGCACGTGTACTCACATCATGCAACATTTACATAATTATCATCACATTTTACCCTACAATGCATGCAACAACATATACATAAATGCTCAATAAAATGACACATTAGGCATAGAGGGAATTCCAACATGTTTGGATAGCACCACCCACTTTGTAGGCTTACTTAGGTGCTCCAGTGATTTTCTTGAGATTTTTAGACTCCTAGTTCTTCACCTGCGGCAAAACGAAGCCCTGTTAGGCCATTTTGCTCATATCTTTACATCGGCTTTTCGTAACGTTAATCAGAGCACACCAACGCGTCGGAAATACCCCAATTAGGTTTCTAGAGGGTCAATTTCATTTTTGAACCCTCACAAGAAAAAGCCCCAAATTTGGGTGCCCTAGCTCATAGCATATATCAAACCTAGGGTTTGATCTCTTAGAGAAGCAAAAGAAGCTTCAATCTACTCTAAAGACTCCCTAAAAACCATTCTTAGCTTAATCCAAACCCTAATTTGGGTTCTACCATGAGAGGGGTTCTACCATGAGAGGGGTGAAGCTCACCTCTAAGCTTCATCACACACAGAGGGAGTAGCAGTGGACCAACCCATGGTGTTGATCTCATTAACAAGCAAAATAAAGCTTGAAACACTTATTAGGCTCAACTAAAACCATTTTTAGATCACTTAGTTCACATTCTAGGGTTTTACGATGAATAGGGTTCAAGCTTACCTCTAAGCTTGCTCTTAGGTTGCTCCAAAGAGGAAGAAGAGGAGGTGGCTTCACTCCTTAGCTTCTTCTTCACCTTCTTTCTCCTTTTCTTCTTCTTTTTCTCCTTTCTTTTCTTCTTCTTCTCCTTTCTTTTCTTCTAGAAAGAGAAAGAGAGAAAAGAGGGAGTGTGAGGGTGAGAATGAGAGAAAACATCTCATACACTCCTCATACATAGCCCACATAATGCATTTTTGCATTTAAACCCCTCTGCTTTCATCTTATTACACTGCAGAACTGGGCAGTGTTCGTGTGCGGGGACCGGTCTCCCCGACCAGGGACCGGTTGCCGTAGCTCCTCCCTGCGGCAGCCAGGGCTCCCGCGCAATGCGACCGGTCTCTCACTGGGGGACCGGTCTCTCGGGGACCGGTCTCTCCCCGCAAGGACCGGGTCCCGAGAGCTGGTTTTTTGGGACTTAGCCGATTTTCAGCTTTTCTCATTTCTCACGCGTTCGGGGACCGGTCTCTTCCACCAGGGACCGGTCCCCGAGAGCTCAAAAACTGCAGTTTGCAGATTTTTGACTCTTTAGCTCTTGAAAACCCCCCATAACGCACTTTTGATCATTTTAACACCTTCGGACTTTCCGAAGTGTACCATCCTCGTACTTTGGTCAATTTGACTAAAGTTCGATTTTTATTTTCCAAATTTTCGGCATATTACATTCTCCAACCCTTAAAATAATTTCGTCCGCGAAATTACGCATACCTTAACTTGTCGACTCAAATAAATGCGGATACTCTCTCCGCATGGTCTCCTCGAGCTCCCAAGTGGCTTCTCGCACCGCATAGTTGCTCCACTGGACCTTCACATATGGAATTCTGCGACTCCGTAGCTTCCTTTCTTCTCTATCGAGGATGCACACCGGGTACTCTTCATAAGACATATCCTCACGTAACTCCACAGGCTCGTACTCTAACACATGTGTCGAGTTGCGAATATACTTTCGGAGATTTGACACATGGAAAACATTGTGAACTCCCGCGAGTCTCGGTGGTAGTGCGAGCTTGTACGCTACAGCACCCACACGCTCCAATATCTCGAATGGTCCAACATAACGGGGACTTAGCTTCCCACGGACTCAAAATCGTTTGACTCCTCGCATCGGCGATACTCTTAAAAATACGCGGTCTCCAACCGCGAACTCTAAGTCTTTCCTTCGCTTGTCGGCATAACTCTTTTGCCGAGATTGCACCGTCGCTAACCGTTGACGGGCAAGACGAACTTTTTCTTCCGCCTCCTGTACCACATCCGGGCCAAGAGCCGTTCTCTCGCCCACGTCGCTCCAATGAATAGGAGAACGACACTTACGTCCATACAAGGCTTCAAATGGAGCCATCGCTATACTCTCTTGATAACTGTTATTATACGCGAGCTCCGCCATCGGCAAGAAATCATGCCATCCTCCTTTATAATCCAGCACACACGCTCGAAGCAAGTCCTCGAGGGTCTATATTGTCCGATGTGACTGTCCATCACTCTGAGTATGAATTGCCGTGCTAAAGTCGAGCCGTGTGCCTAGCGCGTCTTGCAAGCTCTTCCAAAAGTGGGATGTGAACCTGGGGTCGCGATCCGACACGATCGACACTGGAACCCCATGAAGTCTCACAACCTCGTCGAGATAAACTTGAGCTAACTTGTCTCCCGACCACGTAGTATGTATCGGCAAAAAGTGTGCCGACTTTGTAAATCGATCCACTATCACCTATATTGCATCGTGTCCACCTTGTGATCGAGGCAAACCGGCAATAAAATCCATCGCTATATCTTCCGATTTCCAAACGGGTATCGATAGACTTTGTAGCTTTCCCGCCGAAAATCGGCGCTCTGCTTTCACCTGTTGGTACGTTAGGCATTGCGCCACAAATTCCCCAATATCTCTCTTCATATCCGGCCACCAATAATGCTCCTTCAAGTCCTTGTACATTTTAGTGCCGCCGGGGTGTATACTATAGGGAGATTGATGCGCTTCTTGCATGATCGCCCTTCGAATATCACTATCTTTGGGCATGCACCAACGATTTCGAAATCGGAGTACGCCATCGGCTCCAATGCCAAATCCTCGGCACCACCGTTCTCAACTTCATTCCGCACCTTATGAAGGCAAGGATCCGAAGCTTGAAGCTCTTTGATTCTTTCCAATAGGGTCGGTTGCACAACTAATGCGGCAAGTGTAGCCGGCACTTTCGACGCTATCACTTCCAACCTAAGTCGTTGCATCTCCGTTTGCAATAGCGGTTGAGGCGTAATTGTCATCGCTAAATTCTCCGCCGATTTTCTACTTAGAGCATCGGCCACGACATTGGCTTTGCCGGGGTGGTATAGTATAGTGACATCATAGTCCTTTAGCAACTCTAACCACCGCCGCTGTCGCATGTTCAATTCCCTCTGGGTGAACAAGTACTTTAGACTTTTATGATCTGTGTAGACCTCGCAACGCTCACCGTATAAGTAATGCCTCCAAAGCTTTAGTGCGAAGATCACCGCGGCTAACTCGAGGTCATGAATCGGGTAGTTCTTTTCATAGCTCTTTAATTGGCGCGATGCATATGCAATGACTCGCCCATTTTGCATTAGTGTACACTCGAGACCAACATACGAGGCATCACTATACACTACAAAGGTCTCCCCCGGAGTCGGCAAGGCAAGCACTGGGGTCGACGTCAACCTGTTCTTCAGCTATTCGAAGCTCCGATCGCAATCATCGCTCCACACGTACTTTACTCCTTTATGAGTAAGGCGCGTTAGTGGAGTGGTTATTTTAGCGAACCCCTCCACGAACCGCTGGTAGTAGCCCGCAAGTTCAAGAAAACTGCGGACCTCCGCTACATTCGTCGGGCGAGGCCAATCCTTTATTGCCTCTACCTTCTTCGGGTCTACTGACACTCCGTCGCCCGATACCACATGACCCAAGAATGTGACCTCCTTTAGCCAAAAGTCACACTTCTTTAACTTTGCATAGTGCTTCTCCTGCCTGAGTATCTACAACACAGCTCTCAGACGCTCTTCGTGCTCCTCTTCACTTTTCGAGTAAACCAATACGTCGTCTATAAACACCACGACGCATCGATCCAATAACGGCCTGAAGACTCCGTTCATCAAATCCATAAATGCTGCCGAGGCGTTAGTAAGCCAAACGGCATTACCGTAGCTCATAATGGCCATACCGCGTACGGTACGCCGTTTTGTGCACGTCCTTCGGTCTAATCTTTAGTTGATGATACCCCGATTGGAGATCAATCTTTGAATACACCTTGGACCCTTGCAACTAATCGAATAAATCGTCAATCCTCGGCAACGGGTACTTGTTCTTTATCATTACTTTGTTCAACTCGCGATAGTCTACGCAGAGTCGAAGTGTGCCATCCTTTTTCTTCACAAATAGCACCGGAGCTCCCTACGGTAACACGCTCGGTGTCACGCCCCGGGACCGGCGGAGGCCCTCCCGGTAGCGTGTCCAGACCCGCCATATGTCTACACATATAAGGCGTCTACAAGAAAAGCGGAAGTAAAAGCAAGAGATGAAACAAATAAAAGAAGTGAAATAACAGGCAACTAATGATATCAGAGCGAGTAAAGTTCTAACATCTATACTAAAAGTAATAGAACATGACTAATACATANGTCTCTCCCCAGCAGGGACCGGTCTCTCGCTGCGAACCCGAAGAACCAGCGTTCGGGAACCGGTCTCTCCCTGCGCGGGACCGGTCTCTCACTGCGAAGACGCGTTCGGGGACCGGTCTCGCCTGCCAGGGACCGGTTGCCTCAGGCTGCCTCAACACTGCTCACTGGGGGACCGGTCTCTCCTTCCAGGGACCGGTCCCCGAAATTAAAAACTCTCAGGACTAATCCAGAATTCCGATTTTCGAACTTTTTAGGTCGGAAAACCTTCTACAACCCTCCACCAAGTGTGGAAAAGCTCGAAATACATCCAAACACTCGAGCCTCGCAATTTGCAAAGGTCCAGTGTGTTATACTCGGCCTCACGAAGCCCTTATCGAGCAAGTCTTGTAGTTGGCTTTTCAACTCCTTTAGCTCCACCGGTGTTATTCTATACGAAGCCTTCGAAACCGACGCCGCGCTGGGAATCAAGTCAATGACGAACTCAACTTCCCGGTCCGGTGGCAGTCCCGGTAACTCCGCCGGAAACACATCCGGGTACTCGCACGCTACTCGAATATCCCCCAACTCTGGGTACTCCTTTCGAGCATCCACCATGGTTGCCAAATAGGCCTTACACCCTCCTTTGATCATCCTCTTCGCCCTTACAGACGATATGGTCGCCGCAAAGTGCCTACTTTTGCACGCTTGGTACACCAATTCTTCTTGATTAGGGTCATGAAAAGTGATCACCTTGCTTTCACAATCTATAACCGCATAATACTTGGAGAGCCAGTTGGTCCCCAAGATAACATCGAATTTCCACATCTGATCTAGCACTAGCAGATCAATCGGCATAATCCAATCGCCTATTTGCACTGGACACGCCAAACACTCATTGTGGACACTGAATGAATGTTCTGGGGCGTTCACCTACCAGTAATCCTCGTTGTATACCATCTCTATGCCATGAGTTTGAGCAAATGATGTGCTAATGAATGAATGAGATGCACCTGTATCAAATACTGCTCTAGCTCCAGTGCCTTTAATCACAATTATACCTGCCACGACGTCGTCGGGTGCTGCAGGTTGCTGCTCCTCCACTTGAGCAGCAAAGACTCGGCCGCTAGGCGCTCTCAATCCCTTCGGCTGACGCGGTGATGACGTGCGCCCAGCCGACATCGCAGGTGGCAACCCCGCAAGCTGTCTCGAGGTAGACGGTGCTGATGCCGCCGTCGGCGCAGACGATGTCCAGCTCGGGCACTCCCGGATAAGATGTCTCGGTTGGCCACACTTGAAACACTTGCCATCGCACTGCGGGCAAGTCGACACTCGGTGCTCTCCGCCACAAATGACGCACTGAGGCGGTCTCCAGTTCCTCGCCTGCTGTCGAGGATACCGAGGGGGTTTCTTAGCATTTGGTCGGCCCCCGGCACCACCCGCCATCCGCTTCTTGCCTTTTTCTTTGCTTTCGGCCATAGCCTCCCGTTCTTCACGTACGTGGGCGCTACCGTGCTCCGCCCACAATGCTCTATCAAAGACCTATGCAAAGGTCAATAACTTCAAAATCTGCACCTTCTCGTAAATTCTCGGCTCGAATCCTCTTAAGAACCAATCAGCCCGATCCCGATCATCTCTAACAACATCGGGAACGCAGTCGATAATGTGGGAGAATTCCTGCTCGTACTCCCCCACCGATCGATCGCCCTGTCGCAACTTGCGGAACTTCTCTTGTAGTCTCCGCTTCACCGTATCGGGGAAGTAGTTCGCGAAGACTGCTCTCTTGAACTCCTCTCACAGCATAAGCGGAAGATCGGTAGGTCGATCCCGCTTAACTCGTTTCCACCACACCATCGCCGCCTTCTCAAGACAATGGGTGGCAAGGTATACTTTGTCCTTCTCCGAGGTATTGAGGTCCTCGAAGAGTGTTTTCATCGAGTCGATCCACGACTCCACAACCGCTGGCTCCACCAAACCACCTTCAAAGACAGGTGGGTTAAACTTCTTAAATTGGATGAGAGCCGCCAACGTGCGCTCCCGCTCCGCCTCTACCGCCGCACTATCGGGATTTGAGGTTCCTGATCCGGCCGGTACTACCGTAACTGGCACAGCCGCAACCGGCTCCGCCGCTAAACCCTCGACCGCAACAGGGGGCGCAGAAGGTCCGGCACCCGCCTGCGTCGCCGCCGCCTGTTGTCGCTCAATAGCCTCTTTGAGCCTTTGGATCTGCTCCCCTTGGCTTCGCATAGACTCTGCTTGCTGCCGCACTACTCCGATAAGCACGGCCACTTGATCCCTAAGCTCTCCGTCGCCACTCGCTCCAGATCTCTCGGGCTCTGCACTTGGCTCCTCAGGCATCGACCTTGTTTGTGGTCGTCCACGAGGTGCCATTGCTTCCTAAAAAGAAGCAACTCGTATTAGCTACATGATGAACATTACTTGACCATACCCAATCCGGCGAAAGCAACTTATGCATTCGTTCTTGCCCCAAGCATTATGTTGTCGGCCGCCCGACACAAAACAAGGAGTAGGAAACAAATGAAAATTAAACTTAGCCTCTAATCACATTAGAGACGTCCCAAATTAACCCAATCACATGCTTTCGCTAACTTTAATTCCACGTCACTCACGTTTTCTAGATCCGTAAGGTCTCCCAATCCTAAGAGTCTCTAGGTCCATTCATATTCTTTCACTCTTGGCTCAGAAACCACGATATCTGTCACGCCCCGGGACCGATACCAATTTGGGCCGGCTGGAGCACGTCAAACAGACGCCGAACGGACAGAGTTTTCCCTGTCCACCCAAGGCTCATCACATGTACATTTTCAAAAAAAGTGCACTAGCGGAAACATACACAAACGGCTTACACGAGGACAAGCAATAGCCATGAGTGAAAGAAAGAAAACTAAACAGCTACACAAGTACTATGATTCTCTTTCGATCACATACATTGCATTTAACCTTCATATTCATTATTCTTTACCTTTCATTACATCACATTGCCTCAAAATAAACTTTACAATCTTTTCTTTCTTTGCTCTATACATTAACATCTTAAATCATCAAATACAAAAGATGGTAAAAGGGAATGCTACTACAAAATGTAAATAACCCAACTCGGGTGGTCTCTGACTAAGGTGCGATACCTTTACCGTAGTCGCTCGCCGGCTCGCTCGGTCCCGGCTCTGTGGAAATAGTGGGGTAAGAACTACAACAAAGTTCCCATTGGGTTCGGCCCCAATCTCACCGACTTTTTCACTAGGACTAACTCAGGCATAATAGAAAGGATAAGCAGAATAGTAACCCAACTATAATCATAATGCTAATATGCCTGAACAATAAAGCAAGAAGTATGCTCAATGTAAATCATGCAAGTATGCAAGTCTTTGTTCTTTACTCTTTATTCTTTAATCTTTGTTCTTTGTTCTTTAATCTCACGGTTAACCCGGGGCTTTCGCAATATTAACTTGCCTACATTAAGTCTATCATCGCGGGCCCTCAGCTGCCTCCCGCTAAGACCGTCCTCGGGTTTACTCCAACCCGTGATGCAAAACTCCGGAGCGCATCGCTCGAGGGGGAGCGACCGCCCTCGAGCACGGAACTCATAGCAAGTATGATCGATCCTTAACTCTAAGGATATATAGTTCAATCATTGTCTTTACACTAATTCTAATGTTCTTTTCATCACTTTATTTTGCTAACTCTAGCAATCATCGTTCTTTAACTTTACTCATTGCAATCATCGTTCTTTAACTTTACTCACTCTTTGTGCCACACTTTGTATTAACTTTAACCATTAACATTGTTCTTTTCATCACGTTGATTCTTTGATGCCACACACTAACTCTAGTGTCAACTATATACTTTCGAATGCCACTCGATCTATGCTCTTGTGTCACTTTGTTCTTTTATCTCATTAGGTTCTCACATTACCTCTCATGCATATATAGGGTGTTATAGGTTCTCAACCAACTAGAAATGCACGTGTACTCACATCATGCAACATTTACATAATTATCATCACATTTTACCCTACAATGCATGCAACAACATATACATAAATGCTCAATTAAATGACACATTAGGCATAGAGGGAATTCCAACAAGTTTGGATAGCACCACCCACCTTGTAGGCTTACTTAGGTACTCCGGTGATTTTCTTGGGATTTTTAGACTCCTAGTTCTTCACATGTGGCAAAACGAAGCCCTGTTAGGCCATTTTGCTCATATCTTTACATCGGCTTTTCGTAACGTTAATCCAAGCGCACCAACGCGTCGGAAATACCCCCAATTAGGTTTCTAGATGGTCAATTTCATTTTAGAACCCTCACAAATAAAAGCCCCAAATTTGGGTGCCCTAGCTCATAGCATATATCAAACCTAGGGTTTGATCTCTTAGAGAAGCAAAAAAATCTTCAATCTACTCTAGAGACTCCCTAAAAACCATTCTTAGCTTAATCCAAACCCTAATTTGGGTTCTACCATGAGAGGGGTGAAGCTCACCTCTAAGCTTCATCACACACACCCAACCTATGGTGTTGATCTCATTAAGAAGCAAAATAAAGCTTGAAACACTTATTAGGCTCAACTAAAACTATTTTTAGGTCACTTAGTTCACATTCTAAGGTTTTACCATGAATAGGGTTCAAGCTTACCTCTAAGCTTGCTCCTAGGTTGCTCCAAAGAGGAAGAAGAGGAGGTGGCTTCACTCCTTAGCTTCTTCTTCACCTTCTTTCTCCTTTTCTTCTTCTTCTTCTCTTTTCTTTTCTTCTTCTTCTCCTTTCTTTTCTTCTAGAGAGAGAAAGAGAGAAGAGAGGGAGTGTGAGGGTGAGAATAAGAGAAAACATCTCATACACCCCTCATACATAGCCCACATAATGCATTTTTGCATTTAAACCCCTCCACTTTCATCTTATTACACTGCCAGAACTAGGCAGTGTTCGTGTGCGGGTACCGGTCTCCCCGACCAGGGACCGGTTCATGTAGCTCCTCACTGCAGCAGCCAGGGCTCCCGCGCAATGCGACCAGTCTCTCACTGGGGTACCGGTCTCTCCCTGCAGGGACCGGTTCCCGAGATTTGGTTTTCTGGGACTTAGCCGATTTTCAGCTTTTCTCATTTCTCACACGTTCGGGGACCGGTATTTCCTACCAAGGACCGGTCCCCGAGAGCTCAAAAACTGCAGTTTGCAGATTTTTGATTCTTTTGCTATCGAAAACCTCCCATAACGCACTTTTGATCATTTTAACACCTTCGAACTTTTCGAAGTGTACCATCCTCGCACTTTGGTCAATTTGACTAAAGTTCGATATTTATTTTTCAAATTTTCGGTATATTACAGGACATGACCAACAACACTCTGCAACCTGTAAAACATGGTCGGGAATCTGCACCTCTCGTGCTTGTGTCAATGACCCTAACTCTAGACCATTCAACAATGCAAATGCTCGGCTAACGAAAGAATGCGAGGCACCGGTATCAAAAAGAGTACGAGTACGAATGTCGAAAATCAAAATGATACCTGCCACCACTCGGTCGGCTGTTGAAGAATCCTCCACCTGAGCTGCGTAAACTCTGCCACTCGGAGCCTGCTATCGTCGCTCAGCCTGACGCGGCACAGACGATCTGTCCTCCTGGCGAAAATTCGGGGCTGCTACAAAGGACTGCTGGGATGCTGGCTGCACTGATGCAATGGATGGTGCTGGTAATGCTGCATGAGGACAAGCTGACCTCATATGCCCGAGCTGACCGCAAGTGTAGCAACAGCCCTCTCTCTGCTCGCACTGTCGAGGCTAGTGTGGTCCCCCGCAGATCACACACGGCGGTGTCCTTGGAATCTGTCCCTGCTTACGGGATCCCCTGGAACGCTGACGCCCCGAAGACCCACGACCCTAAGAGCGTGATCGTGGAGGCCTCGGTGGACACCTGCTGCTCGACTGTCCAGCATCATCTGAAAAGTGGTGCTTCCTGTCCTAACTCTGCCCCACAGCCTGAGTCCTCTCCCAAATGGAGGCATCACCCCTCTCTACCCAAAGAGCCTGCTCCATCGACGCGTCCAAGGTCCTTAATCTCTACGCCTGCACCAATCGGAAGATCTCGGGTCTCAATCGCTGCTCGAATAGATAGACTCTATGCGCCTCATCCCTGGCCACGAACGGTACACAGATCAGGAGTCAAGTGAACTCCCGAATGTACTCCTGGACTGTCCGCTCGCCCTACTGAATCCTCTTCAGATCCTCCTTGAGCTTCTGTTTCACGCTGTTGGGAAAATACATCCCAAACAGCATTCCATAGAACTCGTCCCACTTCAGTTGCAACGCCACTAATCCATAGTCTCGTCTCACCCTCGTCCACCAGGCGTGAGCATCACTAGCTAAGCAATGTACTCCCAAGGTCACCTGCTCCCTCTCAGGAACGAACAGATCCTCGAACAGCTTCTCCATCGCACAGACCCAGCCCTCAACAACCAAGGCCTCAGTGCAACTGCCATCGAAGGTCGGTGGATCAAAACGGCGGAAACGAGCCAACCTCTTAGTCAACCGCTCCTGCTCGGCCTTTGTCAACTGTACTGGCCCCCTAGCAGGCGCAACTGGCGCTGCAGGAAGCTCCACTGGCGAGGGTTTAGCTGCGGCTGGTGCTGTCACTGGAGTAGTCGTAGGTGGAACGGCCTGCTCAGGTGCTCTCGGTACTGTACTCGGTGACGGAGCTACCCTCTCACACAACCTCTCCAACAATTCCCCCTGTCGCCTCGTCACCTCTGTCAGGGTGGCTAACTGTGCACTCAAATCAGGAGGTGCACCCACCTCCGGTCGGGCCCTCTGCTCCACAACAGGGGGTGCACTCGCCTCTGGTGGCGCACTCGGCTCTACCTGCTCAGGCATCTCAGGCGATACGACACGATCTCTAAGCGACAGTCGACCTCGGCGATGGTACATAGCTGTAAAGAACAAAACATGGGTCAGATACAACAAAAACACTCTTGACCCAATCAAACGAAAGTCTAGAAGGCGGCCCCTGTTTCTCCTCAATTATGTCGTCTGCAGCCAACATAATTTCTCAGGCCAAAATAGGAACTCCTCCAATCACTCACTCCACTCTAGGAGGAGTTAGAACAACAAATCGTTGACTTTCGCGATAAATCACGCCTCTCGTGTCTTGCCTTCCTAAGGTTTGGCAAACTTAGGGTTCCTAGGTCCCAACGACCTACAGCTAAGCTCTGATACCAATTTAATCTGTCCCGCCCTAGATTACTCGTTTTTCCGGGCTCGCTAACAGACACGCCGTATACATAGGTATTTTTCCTGTATACGAAGCGAAAAAGTAGAAGTACCTGTAATCATACAATACTACAAACAGTAGTATAGAGCAGCTAGGAAAATAAACTATATATAAAAACGGTGGTTCAATACATACATGTCATCCAAGGTATACAAATACTCGCTCTGGCGAGATACAAAAGCTATATGTAAAGACCCAAAAACTACAACTACCTGTAGCTGGTGCTCCTCTAGCTCTGCAACTCAACTGGGAGGGCTCTAACTCGCAACGTCCTTGCCACGATCCAGATCAGTAACAGCAGCAGCCGAAGGCGACGGCTCTGCAAAACCAGTGGTAACAACAGGGCGTGAGAACTACTATAAAACAAGTAGTTCTCAGTGGGTACCCACTAAGTCTACATGAATAAGCAGGAATAGTCAAGAAAGTTGGAACAAATCTACAACTAAATACCGCTATACTATCATGCTTTAACTCTAACAATCTGTAGAACAGTGTCAACTCAGACCCAATCTCAAATGAGGACTGTAATCATACCCGTCCCTGGGACTGTGAACACACCCGTCCCGCCCAGTCGCGACTATACAGCTACCTCTACACTAACCAATCCGTGGAGAGCAAGTCCAACCTGCACGAACGACACCAACGCAAAAGCACAGCGCCCGTCTTCGGAGTGGCACTCGTGGGAGCTACCCAACCGAGTATGCAGCATATCTCTGTCGAGCTCAATCAGACTCTAACAAGCCAAAGTCAAGTAGTTAGGGTCAAAATAGGTCTAGAAACCAAACCCACGTGCCCTCGGCACAATTTGAGACCAAAAATAGGAATCTGGGTCCACCGTCCACCCTGACGGCAACCGACAACCTGAAACAGCCTAAACTCTGCTGAAAAATAAGCTCGGCATCCCAGCACGAGCGTAAATGCATTCTAAACTACCCCGAATACCCACCGCGCTAAACAGCGGCGATACAATCAAAACACGGCTCCTAGAGCTAAATCAGGTAGTAGAATCATATGACGAGTCAAAACACTGATTTTCTCCTAAGTCAAAATTTCAAGTCCAACATGTATAATATATTAACTCATTCAGCATGCTTTACAATTCAGATTTCAGCCCAAAGCTAATCGATAAATTCAATCAAACTGAATAGTAGACAAAACGAAAATCATACACGTCGACTATATATGCACTTAGGAGTAACCCGATGAAAACCCACCTTAATTGCTAATCCTGGCAGCAAAGAAGGGTCCAGAACCAATGCTAATCCTTGCTGGATCAACCGAAATCTTTCAAGACCAGAAATCAAGCTATCTCCAAACTCTACACATTGAATTCCATTAATTATCACTATTTCAGCACTAAAGCTTAATTTAATCTCAATTGTAATGTCAAAACTCACCTAATTACCTCCAAATCAGGTGAGGAAGGTCTCAAATCCAGTGAATAATAATGGAGAATGTTTCTCAGGTCCAAAATCCCACTGCCTACAAAGATAGTATCAAGAAAGCTCAAAAATCTCATTTTCAGCTCAATGCTGCCAGCAGCTCAGAAACACTACATCCTCGGTGTGACGACATATTTTAGCAGCCCAGAGTCGGCAGAGGAGCTATGCTGTAATATACCAGATTTTGGTATAAAAATAAAAGTAAATAAAAATAGTGTGAGATACTATTTTTATTTGGTTTTTGAGAAACAAAGTATAAGTCTATAATGACTTGTGCTGTAATCGGAATGAAAACATAAGATTTATAATTTTCTGTTGAAAACGAGACAGATAAATTAGCAAAAAATACAGAGTCTCAGAAAATTATGAAAATTGGAGGATAAGTCAGAAATATTTTTATGAGGCTAGATTTAAAGTTTCATATTTTTCTGACACCCGAAAGTTGAGAAATAAAATCCGAAATCTATCTGATAAGGATTACAGTTCGGTACAGTTTTCGGTGACCAAACGTGGTCGAAACTGAAAACTTAAAGTATATTCTTGTTCGGTACGTTAAACCGAATATGACTGTCAAATTTGAGCTCAAACAGATACTCTGGAGAGCTCCGGCGCAGAAGATATAACCAGATTTTAAGTTGCCTGGAGGGAATAGTGTTTTGGAAGCTTCATAGCGAACTTGGAGAGCAAGTTTCCTCTCTACGTATATATAGGGGACTGGGCGGTATTTCCTCTATTATTCACACTCACAAGCAAGAGAAAAAATCCTCTCTTACACAAAGAGAGGGATTGGAGACTACCACCAAAGAGAGGATTGAGAGAAGAAAAAGATAAGAAACAATTGAAGCAACGGAGATATAGTTAGAGTAGCTTGAAGTGAAGCTCTCTCTAATGGTGGAACAAAGCTTTCGCAATAGTGATTTAGCTTGATGTGAATGGGTTGGTCTAAGGATGAACTCTCATAATTTAATGCATGGATTTGGTTTAATTCCTTAATGCTTTAGTGTTCCAATAACTCTAATGGTTGAATTAGCAGTTAAATCCATTTAATTTGGTGTAATTGGAGCAGGTGTGTAGAAGAACTAGGTTGATAATGTGATAGAATTTGAAGACTGTTAATTATATTGCTCTAAGAATGGGGGATTTTTAGAGGAATCCTTAGATGCTAAATGGATACTATTGCATGAATTTAGAGGATCAATGATGAATTCTGCAATAGTGTATCTTAAGTCAAATAATTGGATTCTTGTAAATGAGATAGGGTTGATGCTCATTGATGCCCTCCGTAAACCTAATTGTAGTATAACGAACCCGCGTTGGCGAAGTGCGTTCGGGTTCGTCGACCCGCGTTGCTGCAAGTTATTAAAGAATACGGATGTTTAGGCTTCGTTTGCGCCTGGAGCCGAGGCGACGTCCTAAATAATCATGAGATCGGATCTGGAGCACCGCTGTTGAGGTGGGCGAAGAGCTTCTGCACTTGAAACGGGCGAAGTCAGTGTGCTCTTGCGAGTGCAACTGGAGATCGGGGCCAAACGCGGGTTACGGGTGCGCGGAGAGGCGCATTGCAAGTGTTGACAAGCAATCCAGAAAGCGTGTTGAGGTGTGCGGTTATGCTCACCGAAGCGATTAGGTCGACTTTCCGTGCCAAAGTGCTAGTATGTATTACTATTGATGCGATGATAAAGTATGCTATTGAGAATGCATGATAAAGTATGCTATTTAAGAATGCATGATAAAGATAGATGCAAAAATGAATGCATGAGTTGATGTTAATTTACATGTGCATATTATAGAAATGCTAAACGAGATGTCAAATGAAAGTATGAGATTTATACTAACGAGAATATGCATGTAGTAAATGTTAACGAATGCATAAAATGCTAAGTAGTGACTACCAATGGATGACAAAAATATATGCATGTTGAACGTAGATCGAGTGGCATTCGAAATGTAAAGTGGACACTGAGAGTTAGTGTAGGACAACAAAGAATAAATGGGATGTAAATAATGATAATGGCTAAAGATAATATAAAACAATGTGATGATAATAATGTAATATTGCATGATGTGAGTACACGTGCTTATTAGAATGATTAAGAATCTAAATAATCTATGTGTATGCATGAGATGTAATGTGAGAATCTAATGATAATGGCTTGGGACAAGGCAAAGCAATGTGAATGTAAAGAATAATGATAATGGCTAAAGCGATGTATAGTAATGTGGCATAAAGAACAAGCAAAGTGTAAAGAACAATGATAATGGCTAGAGTTAGCAACCAACGTGACATGAAGCACACTAGAGTTAGTGTGTGGCAACAAAAGAACAAGTGTGGTATCAAGAATGACAATTACTGAGTAATTGACAAGTGGGGTGTAAAGAACAATGATTGCTAGAGTAGCAACTAATGTGATGTAAAGAACACTAAAGTTAGTGTAAAGCATGATTCAACTACATCATCCTTACAGTTAAGGATTGATCATACTTGCTATGAGTTCCGTGCTCGAGGTGGTGCTCCCCTCGGCGAGCGCTCCGGAGTTATGCATCACGGGTTGAGTAAACGCCGAAGGCGGTCCTAGCGGGTGAGTTCCTGCGATGAATGGAATAATTGAAGTAAGTTAATGTGCGAAACCCCGGGTTAGCCGTGAGATTAAAGAACAAAGAACAAGAAAGAATCATGAATTGGAAAATGGATCTTGTATTCATTATGAATTGACTCAAGCTGAGTCGAGTGCATAGTTGGCTAAGGTAAAGGTAACGCTTAGGAAAGAATGACAATTGTGAAAGAATGACAATTGAGAAAGATTGACAATTGAGAAACGTTTGTTAATGTTATAAAGAATGGCAAATGTGTATAATACGCCTAAGGTGCGAGTGCCTCTTAGCAAAAAAGAAATAAAGAATAAAGAAAAAAGAAAAGAAAAGAAAAGAATCGATGTTGTAATATTATGTTTAGAAATCGATTGTATATTTGGAAGTTGAGGATCAATGTAATGAAAAATGCGATGTAAAATAATGAGATGAATGATTGTAATAACATAGGATGTGTTATGTTGTTTGATACCTTCCTTATGCAATCGTTGTTGAAAATTGTTTCTGTTTGGAACCTCTTGTACTTGTATTGATTGCGACGCCTTGAACGTACAGGGGAGACTCTATCCGCGTGCAAGGAAAACCCTGTCCGTTCGGCGGTCTGTTGGCGTGCCCGAATCCGACCAAAGAGGCGGGCGCGGGGCGTGACATATGCTGATACCCGGAGACGAGACTTGAAGTTCCAGGTGGGCGATCATGTGTTTCTTAAAGTCTCGCCGTCCAGAGGGATTCGCCAATTTGGAGTACGTGGAAAGCTCAGTCCATGTTTTGTAGGCCCTTTTGAGGTATTGGAGCGAGTTGGGCCAGTTGCTTACAGGATTACTCTACCTCCACGACTAGCCGACATTCACGATATTTTTCACGTCTCGGCTTTGAGGAGATATGTGTTCGACCCCTCCCATGTGATAGACTTCACTCCGCTTGAGATTGGCGAGAACCTGAGATACGAGGAGCGACCGGTGCGGATTCTGGCTCGTGATTTGAGGGAATTGCGTAACCGGGTCGTACCCTTTGTAAAGGTGCAGTGGAGTAATCACGAGGAGCGGGAGGCAACTTGGGAGCCGGAGACGGTGATGAGAAAATCCTACCCCTACCTTTTTGAGGCTTAGGATTGAGGTATGATTCAGTTTCGCGGACGAAACTTTTTGTAGTGGGGGAGGATGTAGTGTTTCTGAGCTTCGGATAGGATTGGCTTCAGTATTAGTGACTGGTCGATACAGAGACACATTAGAATTCTTGTGGGGAATTCTATTCAAAATCACACATGCAGAAATCAAAACTTCCCCCCACAAGTTCTTGGGTGCGCCTAAACTAATAATCATCGAAAAAGATAAAGAAGCTTGCGCATTTATCTTTGCCAACCAGATTACATGAATGGCCTCTCCCACCCTCGTCGGTTGTTTAAGTGCGTTTATTACTCTGGTAGCAACATCGTCTATGGACGTAATGTAAACTTCCTCAAGTCGTTTTGGCCTTTGATTGGGCAGGAAGCTACTGATAACAAGAGAGATGAGGGAGCTAATAAATCCAAATGCTCCAGTAACACGCGGAGTCACCCTCTTCGGTGCCAGCTGTAGAAGCCCAATGGCTACCGTCAGATCCATAGATAATTTAATAAGAGCAAGCAACCTCTCATTGGACTTCTTTAGCTTCGCTCGATATTCCTCATCTTCGTATTTGTTTGAATGTTTCAATTGCTTCTCTAATTTCTTCATTGATTTGGATAGCCGGTGGAGTTCTGCCAACTCAATTATTGTACCGCAAGTAGAAGAACCCAGCCAGCAATAAAGGCATGTAGATCATTAACAAACTTAAAAAGGGCTACCAATGCATTTTTGGACTTTCCAAGTAAAATCAGAGGAAAAGGAGTTGCTTGTGGCACCGGACTAATAAGGGCATGTAGATCATTAACAAACTTAAAAAGTCGAAAAACTTTTCGAGCCAGACTA
Organism: Ananas comosus; assembly: GCF_001540865.1. Lineage (NCBI taxonomy): Eukaryota > Viridiplantae > Streptophyta > Magnoliopsida > Poales > Bromeliaceae > Ananas > Ananas comosus. Next base: position 37,638 of record NW_017893418.1, read on the forward strand.
GTCGTTTTGTCAACATTCTGTGCATGGCAGGGTTCTCCATTGCTAAGAAACTTTGATCCGTACTGGATAGCTCGACAAATCTTATCCCTGGCTTCTGCTTTGTTTAGATACAGTATTAAGAGGGCAAGCTCCGCCCTCGTGGCATCCAGTGCGGTCATTTTCTATACTGAGATAGGCCTAAAACTAAAAAAAGAATAAAGAAAACTAAAAGGAGAATAAAGAAAACGCATTTGATTGAAGGAAATAAATTAACGTGACACCAGATTCATGCATGCGTCCATACGCTCGGTGGCACTAATTAATTAATTAAGGGCTCCGGCTTCAACTTCAATTAATTACAGGCATCTTAAGAAGAATCATGTTGTTGTCTTTTGAGTGAACTCAACAGCTATCCAAAGACCATTTGCCTATTTCATTCGAGTACGCTAGATCGCTTGTAATTTTCATGTGTTCGTAACATGCCAGATGAAATTAGATGGTTTAGTCGGACATCATTATTCTATATTTTATTCAAAGAGTTTACGAAATATTTATTAATTTATAGAAAAGAAATATTTTAATAACTATAATAAAAATAATAAAAGAAACAGAAAGATTAAATTAATTAAAAAATTTTCGCTTCTAGATTGTTGGAAAATTTTTCTGATCTTTTATTACAATATTCTTTAAAAACCAAATCGAAAATTAAAGTTCAAGTTTATAAAAATGACAAAACAAAATTAAACAAAAGTATTGTAAAGATAAGGTTTAGATAAGGCCTGTGGATCGAGACGTGCAGAGCACTGTCCTAGAAGCGAAATTGCCCCTCCACGTGCGAGGCTTCCCGGCAATTACTCCTAGCGATATAACGACCATGTTCCACCCCGTCGGCACGCTTTCAAGGTGCCGCAAGACGAACCCAACCAGTTTCAGATCCAGCAATAAAAACTCGGTGAAAATTAATAGCGAGAAAGTAGAAAAAGACGAAAGGGTTTAGGTATACTCGGGTTATTATTATCAATAATTAACTCGTGCACCCTCGCCCCATATTTATAATCAAGGCGAGAATCTTATTTCAACGTGTCAAATCCGTGTAGAACAAGATAAGCCTAATATTATACGGAGAAAGATTAGGATTAGAAAAAGATAAAGATAAGGATTAAATAAAGATAAAACCGACAAAATAAAATCTTAACAAGTTTTAAATCACAAAACATCCGATAACCCAATAAAATCCAACACTAAAACATTATATGACGTCCCAAGAGGGTAAGGTCCTTAGACTAGTCCACGGTGGACCAGATTGTAATCCACATTGACGATGCCTCGTAGAGAGAAATGGAAAATTGGGGGAAAGAGAGAGGAGCGAAACCCTAACCTTGTAGGAGGCAAGGATGGCGGCGACGCGGGTGCTGGAGTTGCCGCTCCAGGTGAAGTCGAAGCAGGGGATACGCATAGCTGCTCGACGATAAGCTGGTCGGGCTGGTCGAGGACCGGTTGGCGACCAAGGAGCTGGCGCTGCTGGGCCTCGTGGCGCCTCCACCTGCGGCTCCACCTACGGCTCCACCTGCGGCTCTTTAAGTGGGTCAACCTCGAGGGCGGTTCCACCTGCGGCTATGGCTGGAAGGCGAGTAGCACGTGCTCGACGAGGCGACTCTGGCTTGAAGGCGAAGCAGCTGTGGAAGCCCCCCATGGGGGTGCTGGAGCCGCAGGCGGCGGAGGCGCGGGGCTTGCTCCCGATGGCGGAGGCGGAGGGGACGGGGAGGGTAACTGAGAGAGAAAAGAGTAGATGGGTTAGGTAAAGAATTTTTTATAGCTGCAATTTTATTTTATTTTTTTATATGTAAATAGACAATAAAGCCCCCAATACTTATGTAATAGATATTGAACAAGTAAGGGTAAAAATGTCTTTATGAAATGATGGGTTGGTGCGTGTTGAAAAAAAAAGGAGGGAAAATATGGCGAGCTGGATAAGGAAATATCGTGGCGACAATTATTGCCACTAGTACTCTATTTTTTTACCGGCGACGGTGGCGACTCTTATATGTCGCCGCCAATGCATTTCCATATCGGTGGCGACTCTTATATGTCGCCGCCATTTGCTATGCATTGGTGACGACAAATAAATGTTGCCACCATATTATTTACATTGGTGGCGACAGTGCCTGTCGTCACCAAAAAGTCGCTACTAAAAATCATTTTTGTTGTGGTGTATGGGAAGTAGGTGTTGAAACATTTGATGCATCAACACGACAAAATTTTTTATTACATGCAGCTTTGTTGTGGACAATTAATGATTTTCCGGCTTATGCAAATCTATCTGGATGGAGTACAAAGGGAAAACTAGCATGTCCTTGTTGCAATAAAAATACTTTTTCTATTAGGTTAACCAATGGTGGCAAGCAATGTTATATGGGTCATCGACGATATTTGCATAGTAAGCACAAATGGAGAAATTATAAATGTTCTTTTGATGGCACCAAGGAGCGAGGTTGGGCACCAAAGCTATTTAGCGGTGATGAAATCTTGGAACTAGTGCAAGATCTCGAAGGGATCATCTTAACAAAAGCTATTAATAAAAAGGTAAAAATATCACATAGCATGTAAGGACTGAGTTTTTGGTAGTGCAACTTAACTCTCTATTGATGATGTTCCTGTGTGTAATTTAATTACATAAGCACTCGTTAAGTTTCAGGAGAAAATGAGCTAAAATGAAGAAGATATGCGATTAATAGTTTTTACTTAAGTGAATAGTAAATCCGGTTTTTCGGAGAAGACACAGAGTAGAGTTGGCTTTCGGCGCGTATCAGACTCCGTTCATAGCGATCCAATAGCTTGTTTCGATCGGTTCAGCTATTCTGGAACCAACGGTACAGACGGATTTTAGATCTAATGCACGATTTTCGAGAAAAAGGAGTTTTATCAAAAAAGAGGGTTTTCGCTCTTTGCTATTCGTGCATTCTAAAGCTCCTCGTGCTCCCTACTTGTGACCTGGAGTAGGGTGAAGAATATTTCGAGTCCCTACTAGTGGTAGGGAAGTCGATTTCAAATGCGAAACTTGGTTTAATTAGTTTACACATTGGTATATGTGTGATATATGGATTAGTTAGAGAGCAGATGGGTTCCGTCGCGAATCTGTGACCAAATCTGATGAAACAAGATTGTAGTTTTGATGCCCCCGACGTGCTGAATGCGATGGTGCAGTCGGATCGAAAATCGACAGACGGATCTCCAGTATTTGCATAGTTTTCACTTAGAGGTCAAAATTAGCAAAATGGAGAAATCGCGAAAAGATCTAACATTTTATGTGCCGTTTCACGAGATTTCGAACGTCGGGGTGCGTACTCGCATATTACACGCACGGGCAGGGACCGGGTTAAAAATATTTGTCTTCGGAGGAGTAAGCGGCAATTAAACCTTGATGTATATATAGTAGCTTTAGGGTTTCCCATGTGAAACCCTAACCCTAATCCATCCCTCGGCTAACCTTAGCACTCCTAGTTGACTTAGCTCCCCCTGTCCACCCAGTGCGCATGCCCCGGTCACCGGCGAGCGTCCCCGGCCGCCGAAAACCTAGATCGGCCTCTCCTCCACCATCCTCTCCACCTAGCCACCACCTTCCTCAACTCTTGAGCTCAGATGGCACCAACTCGTGACTAAGCTCCTTCCTCTAGCCGAGGCCCATCTCGGCACCATCGCCGCCGGCCTCCACCGTCCCCATGCGCCGCCGGAGCCGCTCTAGCTTCCTGCGGCTAACAGCAGTCACCCAGGCCGAGCCTGGGTGATCCCTGCCTCCTCGCGCCGCCGCTGCTTCCCGCCGGCCGCGCCGTTCTCCTGGCATCTCCGGAGACCTCCGGCGCCCCTCCCCGTCGTCCCCGGGCGCCGCCGACCGCCGCGCGTGAACTCTGGGGCCGCCCACTCCAGCACGGGCAGAGGAATGGCCGCATCGCCTCCCCCGCGTCGCCGCTGACAGGGAACACATCGCCGACCTCCCTCATGACCGAAGGCACCCCCGCGTCTGGCCAGATTGGCCGCCGTCGCCGCCGCACGCCTTGGGCGCGGCCGCGCGACCCTCTGCTGAGCCGAGCTCGGGTGGCCGCGCCTGAGCTGCGAGCCACCGCCGCCTTCCGCCGCCAGTTAGCGTGAGCGCCGGCACTCCCAGGCTGGCCGCATTCGTCCGCCGCCGGCTCCCCGTCGCCAGAGCTCCGCCACCGGCTGAGCTGGAGCCGATCTCCCCACCATTTCGTGCGGCTAGGGCATCAATGCCCGTCGCTGCCGCCGCCTCCTGACGCCGGCCGATGCGCGCCCCGGTATTCCTCCATCGCCGGTACCCGCCTGCCTCCGGTACGCCCGTCGTCCGGCCGCCGCTGGCCAAGTTGTGCAAGCCCTGCTCCGGTGAGTGTAATTAGTACTGTTTCTGCACACTGTTTAAGGTTCGGATCGCGGTTTCGGCGATCCGAAGGCAGCCCGATGATGAAGAAAGTGAGCACGATCATCCTCTTTCTGTGCTGAACATCATGCTCACCTTCGTTTAGGTCTGAGATTCCCTGGTTAGCGAGTTCGACGCGATTTATACCCTGTGCGCGCTGTTTCGCTGACTTTCGCGTCGCTCGTGCACGTGCCACGGTAGCCGGAAGTGCTCCGAAAGGTGAGCACGGCCTCCAGCACCTCGAGACCTATCAACGGGTGTCTCGGTTCAGCTAAATAACCCTCAGGTCGCGCTAGCGAGTCATAAAAGCCCCGAAATCACATAAAATAATGTGATTTTGGGTAATCAGGTGGGCTTTTATGCATTTTCGTTCGTCGTGGCTGCTGTTGGCAGCATGTGCGGGCAGTGGATAACCTATGGACTGATTGTCCAAGGCCCCAAGCTCTTGTGGAAATCGAAAAGTGATTTCCGGCACGTTTCTCGGCGAAATCCGCCGACGGAACGTGGGTTCGGTTCGGAATTCTTCCAACGGTGCTTCGTGATGATTATTTATGTATAGTGGTAGCGAGTGACTCGTAGCATGAGTCGGTGTGTTCCGGGATAGTTTGTGGATCCCGGCGGAGTCCCGGTGCGATTTTCGGGACTTCCGACGAGTTACGGTAGTCGGTTTTGGGAAACCGATCTCCATGGCATTAGGTTGTGGGATGTGGAGTCAATGGTTATTAGTGGTAGGTTAGACACTAACCCGGTGGACCTTCCTTAGGTCCGGTTGATATTCTTTTGCAGTCAGGAGACAGATGCGACATCCTTACAGGTGGGTACTTCGATCCGACGTCGGTACAGTGGTGCACGCTTGGTGATGGTTTCTTACCCTTACTCTTCTGTTGTTACTATTGCATAGTATATTAAGCCTTGCACCCATGTTATTCCATTATACTCTGCTCGCTGTTTGCATGCTTAGTATCCTAAGTAGGGGTAGAGTAGTTCTAACTATATGCATATCTGTTGACCTGGTTGGTCGGTTGTTACATTCCATATCTGTTGACCTGGTTGGTCGATTCTCGTACTTCGTATCAGTGACCCTGCTGGTCGGTTGGACTTTGTGGACATTGGGTCCAGGCAACACATCGACTCTCTCGTCATGTGTTTCGATCTGGTTGATCGAGGTTCGGCGTTGTACGCCTTTGTTTCTGGCTTCGGCCTAGGCACCGGCTTCAGCCGGTTTTTGTATTGACCATACTAGTATGACTTAGTCACAGCACTTGGGGGTATTCACGACACCGGGTCGGTTTGGCCACCGATCGGAGGTGTGCTTATCCGGATGGTCGTCCTGTGGGGCGGGTGAATCAGGTCGGTGCAGATCAGTGACAGACAGCGCTTGAGGTCTGCGGACCAATATAGCAGGCACCAGATTGGGTACAGTTTTGGTTTGATTACCTTGAGGCATGCTCAGCTTTGCATTCCTTATAGTAGCAGTTTTATTTATTGCTCAGTTATCAGTTATAGCTACTGTAGTTTCTTCGTATCAGCATCTGTATTTGTTTACCATATTGTTGTTTACCTCTTCCTGATCCGGTGAGTACTCGTCGCCTTCATCGGCTTGCTGTACCCACTGGGAGGGGAGACATGTTTACATGTTCTCACCTCCCCTACCATTTTTCAGGTATCGCCGGCGGTGAGAGTTGAGACGAGACGTGAAACACGTTCGTAGTGGTCGCTAGAGCTTCCGACCTAGTTTGTCAATTTAGTTCCTACCCTGTTTACTTTTGTTATTAATAACTTTTATATTACATGGTTCAGTTGGTTTATGTTATTCGAATTCATGTGGTTTTGAATGAACTATAGAATTCGTGGATTTTGTGAAAAGGGAAAATGGTTTTCTACCCCTCGTGGTAGCGTTTTTAAAAGATAAAAGTTTCCGAGTAGGGAACAGTTTTCAAAAGATTTTCTGTGGATTTATGTTTAGACATTGAATGTAAATCTGTGATGTGAATGGTAAATGTATGAATGTATAGTTATCTCTATATTCATGTAGTTGTGGTTGTATTCGGTTTACTTGTCGTATTTGTGCGGAGCCGTGCAAATACAGGGGAGACTTTGTCCGTGTGAACAGTGGATTTTCTGTATTGTGGCGAATCTGGCATACCCTGTGGTCAGAAAAAAAAAAAATTTAGACGCTTTTCCTCTGTGTTTCAAACTAAAAGGGACCCCGGGGGTTGGGTTGTTGGGTCCAACGAGTTATTGTTGCTAGCGGGTCGGGTCGTTACATTTGTTATCAGAGCCGGTTCACCAGCTGGACATGTGTGGCGAGTCTCGGCTGGGCCAGAGTCTGGATGACGGGCTAGCGAGACGAGTCTCACATTGCCTGGTGATCTTGGGCTGTGTGTGTGATTGGACTGACGAGGACGTCAGGGCCTTAACGCGGGGAGTCTGTGACACCCCAATAGTCCCACATCAGATGGAAATAGGGTATAAAATGACTTAGACACTATTAATAATAACTGGGCTTAAGCATTTTGAGCCGGTGGTTGGGCCCAACGAGTTATTATTGCTAGTGGGCTGGGTCGTTACATAGCAATCGGGGTGATAATTGGAACAAGAAAAGTATATTCTTTGAACTTCCTTATTGGAAAACCCTTTTGTTGCATCATAATTTGGATTTAATGCACACTGAGAAGAATATATTTGATAATATACATGGGATGAGTGGTCGTTGTTACGTAATCTTCTTTTATACTTGTGAAATACTTTTAACGACGGAATGTGTAGTCGTTATTTATAATAGCGACGACATTTTTGGTCGTTATTAACACTATGAATAGGATAATTATACTTTTCATAATCTCTATTACGATGGTAAAATTGATTGTTATTGTAAAATAGAGTGGTTACTAATGTAACTAAATAACGACAACAAAAGATTTGGTCGTTAGTAGTCTATAACGACCGGCGGTTCATTTTGGTCATAACTGTTTTTAATGAAGGAAGCTTTTACGATGGATCACGACGGACAAATTGTCCGTCGTTAGTGCATATTAACGACAAGAGTATGTGTTTATAACGACGGTTTATCCTTTCGTTAAATGAAGTACTTCGTATAGCTCTTGACATCCATGTCGTTTTCTACAAAAGTTATGATTCAAAGTAGCAAGTTATGTTGACATCCATCTCCAAAGAATACTAGAGGGTCCAATGTAATGCATCTATATGGATGTAGAAATACATAGAAAAAATCTTAATTAAGAGTCATCTTTTCCGAACTTCCTAGAAATTTTATCACCACGTTATACCAGCCTACAAGTACAAAATTTTTAGAAATAGTTATCTAGATTTTCCTAGTCTCCCTCACCAATTTCATCTCTTCCTTATTATGCCCATTTGCTTGAACTGGTGCATTATGTGAGAATAGGACCAATCAAATTTTGACTATTTTACATTGGCAAGAACCAATCCAATTTTGATAACTTATTTATTTGTAAGAACAAACAAACTAGTTAAGGGACCCGCGCGATGCCGCGGATAGTTATTTTAAAATTTAATTTAAAAATTTAGTTATAAAAATTAATTTCAGAATAATTATGAAATATTATGGACAAATTACGAAATAATTTTAAATAAATACAACTATCTTTCCTAATATAAAAAATATAAGGAGCTCTCTCAACCATAAGATACTTTGAAATAGTTCTTCCACTTTATTAAATATTTTCTTATCTTGTTCTCTTTTGTTTGATTTGATATTACTAATTTTGTAAGATTATTTATAACATTTCTAATATTTTCAGGGTACGAATGAAATTATCCTATACTAATTATTTCAAACATGACCGCATGTCTAAGGGGTTGAGAAATAATATATGGTGCAATAAGTACATCAAATATTTTTAGTAGGCATGGTAGTCCCCCATTAGTTAGTGAATTAATTTTTAGTATAGATATTGTAGTCCCCCAGTAGTTAGTGAATGAGAAGAGAAACCATTGCTTGTGATTCTCGCAATTAACTTTAGTCAAATATAAAATTAACTTAAGCTGCATCAATCTTTTTTTTTTTTATTTTTTAATGTACAATCTATATAGATATATTATTCATCAATATTATAAAATTAACATTTTATAAAATTATAAAATTAACATTATACATATAGATATATTATTCCTCAATATTATAAAATTAACATTTATATCTAATATCAATAATCTAAATTATTTAACATTTATTTATATATTTTACATATTATAAAAATAAATAGTACAAAGTTTGTCTCTGTTTTGAAGATGATCGTACAGGAGATCGCTGATTTTAGATTCGTCAGGAACCTCGTTCATAGCAGCCTGGTTGATTTGAATGGAAAAATGGAATCAAACAAATTACGAAAAAAGTAAAAATAAAGCAGCATGATCACAGACCGTGATATATTTACATTTATACCGCTGCGAAATTAGTGTCACTATGCAAAATCTGAATGTTCGTTACCTTCGAAAACTTAAATTTGTTACATATTTATAACATTACATGCAAAAATGCCCCTCTTCTGGAGAACTCTTTTCCAGTACTAAACCAACTTGCCCCCATAAATTAGGCGACTCCCCAATTCAATGTAAAGGGCTTTTCATTTTTAATAAGAAACTGCTCTTTCAAGGATATATAAGAAAATTCAGATTTTACATGAGTGTGTGTATATATATAGATGATTTTGCAGGGTAAAAATTCTATTTTGTTCATATTTATTAGATACCTGCATCATTCGCATGTCAAATCGACCAACAAATAGAGTCACGGATACCATGAGATCAAATACCGTCTTGAATAAGTCGATGGAAGTCCTAAAATATGAAAAGGAAAGGAAGCTGTGAATTCCTATTGTCGCCTTAAAATGGAAAAAGAAAATTAAGAAAAATAAATGTAGGCTTAGCCAATATTAGCATACCTCAAATACCAAGGTACCATGTCCAAGAAATCAGGTTTCATTTGTTTCTTCAACTTCTCATACTCTGATATTGTCATAGGGTGAGTAAGAGCCCATCTGTGGCATCGGAAAGGCAAATAAAGGACAATTAGATAACATAAACTAATCCATTTGAGTAATAAGCCAAAGATTTTGCAACCTTTACGTAGAAATTACACTAAGATGAAGAAAACCTCTTACAAAATGTCGCTTTTCTTTTTGTTTAACGTCGCAACCCAAATCAAAAACAAAAACAAAAACAAAACCTAAACCTATAAACCCATGAAAGTATAATTGTCATTAATTTGCCTCTTTCCATCAATCTTCATCAAGCAATACATAATATAAAATAAACTCAAAATGATGTACACATCATCTTCAACCGTCTCCTCTATATGAAATATTACGTAGTAAAAGAAAGTAGCATTTATGTTTAAGAGTTATAGTGAATTAACATACCCAGTTGATCGTTCGATGACATAATTAGTGATGTAGAGTCCGATAAACGTTGCCCACAATGAATATAAAGGCGATATTTCATCTGAAAGATGAGGACACGATCCATTGCAAGCTAACTGTAGCAAACAAAAACCAAAAATAATAAACCTAGAAATTAAGAAAAGAAAAAGATATCATATGAAAGCTGGAGAAAGTCAGTATACCTCCCCATAGATGACCCATTTAGAAAAGAGCGGGTAGTCGCTAGCAGAACCAACCGACGCAAACCAGGAAGAACAAATTTGGTCCTTCCACTCGTGCATTTTAAGGAACTTGGATATCCATATATTTCTATCTTGTTTGTTCCACAAAGGGAAAGAAAACCAATTTGAGTTTCTTCTATCAAAGTGCTTCTCTCTTGTGATAGCTCGATTACCGCAATGACTGTAAAATACACAGCATGCTATACTTATGACCTGCATAATCGCAGCGTTACACACAGCAATAATATTAGGTATATAGCTCTAGGTTTAACCTTTTTAGGAGGTTTCAGTTTAGCCAACAGCTATTCGATAGTCGATACTTATTATCAGGTCGCTAAACATTGTACTCTATTTATGTGATCTAATCCTTGTTGTTTAATCCCAAGGTTAAATTGGATTCGAATGCTCACAGAATCAACATATGAGAAGTCGAATAGTTAAATGATGATTACATGGATATTTCTACCCAAGTTAACAGAGAAATGAAATGAAACAGTAAATATTGCGATGAAATGGAATAATTAGGCACCTAATTTATTCATATATATTGAAAGGTTGTAGAACAAACTGAGAGCAATTTACCCCTAAAAAGGTCACGAACCAACTTCAATTTGTTGTGCGTTAAGACAACTTTAAGAACTTACTGCGCAGTTTTGGATGATAGTGAGTATCTCTGGTCTCTTTTATGCCATTCGCGAAACCATGCCCAAGTACCAAAGCCCGAGAAATATAATGTGGAAAACAATAAGAAAAAGAAGGGAGGTGATAGAAATTGTGATGAAGAGAGAAAGGTTCATTTTCAAGTCGACTCCCATCGACTGAAAACTTGGAAGATGATATAAAGCTGCCATGAAGATCCATGCAATGTACCTGCAGAACAAATGAGACTAACACATTTACCTTGTTTTTGTCCAATAAAAAAATTGCCCTCTTTAAGAAACTTATTCAGATTCAAAACAGCATTTCCCTAAATTAGACGACTCCCGAAGTTCGTGTAAGGTGCTTTTCTAAGAAACTGCACTTTTAAGGGGATAAATAGGAGCACCGGAATATATAGTTTTACATATTATCGGAAAAAGAATAATGTACCAACGGATGAAGTAAGAATAACTTGGCTTGATAGTCTTCCTAATGAAAGGAGAAGAGAAGAAATAAAAGAAACCGATCAAGCAAATGTACATGGACCACCACTTGATGTTTTTGTCCATTTTTCCGCGCCCGCCCAGCGCCGCGCTGCGCGCCCGCGCCCAATTTGGTACATTTGTGAGCTTGATCATGAAGTAGATGGTTATCTGAAAATTGTAGAGAAACATGCATTAGGTTTACTGCCAGAGATGAGAAAGGATGGTAAGCATTTGCTAGAAACAAATATTTGCTTTCCCTGACTTTGCTACCCTCATTATTGAAGTACTACGTGCCTTTTCTTTTCTTTTGTTTTATGTGCCTTTGATTTTTCAATCATAGAATGTCTTCTGAAAATGCAAAATTATGTTTGGGGATATGAGAATCTGCACTTTCATATGGATTCCAAAATAATCTTGTGCTTGCCACACATCATTGTTGCTTCACTTGTAAACAGAATGAGACGAACAAACTGTTGTTTGTGCAATTGTTACCTTCACCATGAAGAGGAAAAAACTTTTTCAGTTGGTGGGAAAAGTGCTTGCTCTCGCCCGCCCCAACTCGCGCAGCACGCTTGCGACTGCCCGCCAGCCACGGCTCGCCCCACGTCTCTGACCCTCAGCTCGCATCCAAGCCAGCACCGGAGCCGCCCCCGCGCCAGCGCCCGCGCACGCGCACACCCCGCGCCCGCGCCAGCGCCCGTGGCCGCCCACGCCCCGCGCCCTTACCCGCGCCTCGGCCTCCTCGCGCCGTGCTCTCTTCTCTCTCTGATTATTAGGGTTTTGAGGAGGGAGATGATGAAGAGAAAAGAGAGATGGAAGAGGCGGAGGAGGGATCGAAGCGAAGGCGAGGTAGAGATCGAAGCGGCGGAAGGCGGGGAGCGATCGAAGCGGCGGGAGTAGGGGAGGGAACGAAGGGCGAAGGAACAAATGGGATATGACGTGGCTTGATGACATGGATTGAATTAACCTGAATTAAGATAGTTACGACACGTGGCAAAAAAAACACGGGGATTAAAAAGATTTAATAGATATATATAAACTTAGGCTGAAATGCTATCAATAGCACTAACCTATTGGTGCTATTAAGTTTTTAGCCCTTAGATGAAAAAATGTATGATTAGGATGATATGGACCTCCTAGGGTTGAGTGAGTTATTGGTTTAATAGTATAATCTAATAGTTGAAAATAGTAAAATGATTAAATCTTACGGTGAAAAATTTGATAGCACCAAACACTTGGTGCTATCGATAATATCCCAGCCGGACCTCTCTCTCTCTATATATAGTCTGGCTACTATACTATGAGCGTGTTTGGTTTGCTTGTATTTCATCCTGGAATCGGAATGGGCAAATCCGTTTGTGAGTGTTTGGTACGCGGGAGTCTCATTCCGATTCCGATTTCCGAGTGGAATGAGAATCCCCTAATCACCTCTTTTTCCAATTCGGTCTAAGAGGCCGGATTGGAAATTGAATCCGGACGGAATGGATATTTATTTGGATTAAATTTATTTTTTAAAACTTTTTAATTAAAATATGAGTTTAAATTTAGAAATTAAATATATAATTTAAAATTTTAATTTGAACTTGAATTAAAAATTAAATTTTAATCAAGTATTTCAAATCTAACCTATGAATTTGAATTTAAATTAAATTTTAATTTATATAAAGTTTTATTCAAATTTTATTTAAAACTTAAATTAAATTTATAGATTCAAATTAAAATTTAAATTGTAATTTTAAGTTTGAATTTGAATAAATCGAANATGGGATATGACGTGGCTTGATGACATGGATTGAATTAGCCTGAATTAAGATAGTTACGACACGTGGCAAAAAAACACGGGGATTAATAAGATTTAATAGATTAGTGTGAGCATAGGACCAATTTACAGCTAGCATTACCCTACATATTTTGGACTATTTATGGACCATTTAGTCTCTTAACATGGGTTGACTATGTGTAAGATATTGAATCCTTGTCGTATTAAACCACTTTCGGTCAAAAGGACCAAAGAGTAGCGAAAAGGATGCTTGGACATGGTCCATGTGTCATTCCAATATTGTTGGAAGGGTTAAAGTTGAACTCCAAGGGAGATAATCGAGTTTTAGCATTGCTCGGTGCGAAATAGAAGTTGAACAAGTGCTAAACTGCAGTCTGGGCATTGCTTAACCGGTTAAGCATCAGGGTAGTACCAGTACCCCGCAACAAACCGAGGATAGCAACTCTCGGGTTTGGTCTCTGTCAAGCCGCTTAATCGGTGACACCATCCCCATGTACCGGTACCCAGTGCAGAAAGCAGCAGGTTGCAATTTGTTGTAAATGGCAATTGTTGGGGGGCTTTTCTGCAATTATGGCAGCTTTTAAAAGGACCCCATCTCCCCCTTTACACAATTTTTCTTTCTCTCTCTCTCTCTTAAAGCTCTCTCAAGGGTGGATCAAAGAGGAGGGATTGGTGGAGAAGGAAGCAAGGAAGTGGATCTTCTTCTTCTTCTTCTTCTTCCTTGGTCCAAGAGGAAAGCTTTGAGGTAAGCTCTTTGAGCTTCAATGGTAGATTTCTAGGGTTTGTGTTTTAAGCTCTAGAAATGGTTTTAGTGGAACCCTCGGGTACTAAGTATATGTTAATTGCTTGAATCAATGGACCTTATAGTGTATTCTTGCAATATTGGACATCTAGGTTTCCAAAGAGGGTTTTACTAAATGTTAGGGTTTGATTTAATTTAACCCTATGTAAACCTAATTGCTACGTAGTCCAACGCGTTGGTGAACTCGGTTCAGCGATCCGACAAGTTTGCGTGGAGATATTAAAGAAAAGCCTGTTTTTGGCTTTGTTTGCCGTAGTCGGAAGAAATACGCGGCAAAAAATTACGAAACTTGGAGTCTAGCTTCGTGGCATCACCAGAAGGTGGGGGGTGTCCATCCTGAAGTAGTTGAACTTCTTCCCATGTCCGAGTTAATTCATTATAGCATATGTTCATATATTGTATTATGTTAAGTAATTGTACTTCAATTCCTTGCATGTTTTCATAGTAGAAATCATATAGTGAGTTGAGCACTTGATTTAGTGGATGCATGAGGATTGAATCATGACATGGAATCCTATAGTGCCAAAGAACAAAAGATGAACTTGGACTTGTAAATGAACTCAAAGAGTGGAATTTGGACTAGTGTAGAAGAAGCACTATGACATGAACTTAGGAATAGATGATGATTTCCTGAGTAGTAGCATGTGGACTAGTGCAGCAGAGGCACTAACTATCCTCGAGTGGGAGGATTGGATCGTACTCACATAGTCTGTGTAATCTTGGTGTGGTCGCCCCACCCAAATAGTGAGCTCCGGAGTCGTCGTCGCGTTTGGGTAACTTGATTACCCAGCAGACGGTCTCGGGTGTGTGTAGTGCAGAGTCTACTCACCGGCGAGATTTGAGATGTGAGTTTGGGCTTAACCTTTGGGTTAGCCGAGATGAGATTAGACATGAGACATAGTATTTGATAGTAGGTTTCATTGCTATATAGATATTTCTTTTACATCTTGTATATCATGTAGATTGAGACATAGTATCATGTTAGTAGAGTACATTACTATGTTCATGCATTCGTTCTGTTTATTGAGGCATAGTAGCATGTTGTAGATTTCGTTACTATGTAGCAACTCATTTTCATATATCTATCTATCTACTTATGCCTACTTAGACCTAGTGGGAAGATCGGCTGAGTCGGCGGCCGAACCCACCGGGAACTATTCGTAGTTCTCACCCCATTTTGTTGCAGGGCCGAGTTCGAGCGGACTGGGCGAGGACCGCGGTAAGGGCATAGCACCCTAATTAGCTAGCAGCTTACCTTATGCATTAGAGTATCCTCGTGTACCCGAGAGATATGTGATGTATAGTGGTGAGGATACCTATTGGAGAGCTATTTTGTACTATGAAATGATCATGTATACATTTTGGAGATGGAAATGTAAATCAATATATAAAAAGGTTGAATGAAATGTAATAGCTAGATCTCTCTCTCTTTTGTTGTTGCTTATGTTAGTACTTGCTTAGATCATGTATGAGGTTAATGTTTCCTAGGCAACTGTTTACATACATGATCTTATTGTTGTTGGCCTTGGGCGGACAGGGGAGGCTCTGTCTGTTCGGCGTCTGATCGACGTACCCGATCCGACCAAATTGGCGGTCGCGGGGCGTGACAGATAGAGTGGTATCAGAGCAAGTAACAGAGCAAGCAAAGAGAGAAGTCTAGGATGGACCTAGGAGACCCTAGGACAGTAACCTTAAGGCTATAGGTGTGTAAGTGAGACGTGAACCTATGCCGGTGGCGGAAGTCAATTCGATTGGGTTATGTCTCTAGTTGTTGATAGAGACAGATTCAAGTGGTATTAGTTCTTGACTTAAGGTGGTTGTGTTGGCGGCCGACAACATGACGCTAAGAGTCTAGAATGTGTACACTTTTGTGCTTCCGCCCGATTTCGATGTTGAGTCGTTTTGTCTCGTAATAGCAGGAAGTTAACGGGTTAATGTGATTAACCAATTTGTTGCGTTTTAGGAGCTATGGCACTGAGAGGACGCCCTAAGACGCGATCCGTTCCGGCACCACCTTCTGAGGTGCCCGAACAGTCAGGATCTGGTGAAGTGCGAGAGTTGCGAAAGCAGATCGCTACGATGGTCGGTGCGATGCAGTGCTAGAAGGATCAGATTGCTAGGCTACAGGAGTTGGTCACGCAACAGGCGTCGGATCAGGCGAATGTCGAGCGACCCGTGCCTCCGGTCGTTGTGCCAGGTGCGACGGAGGGTATGGCCACGGCAGCTGTGCCGGTTGCAGCGCGGCGCGCTTCGGCTGTAGTAGCTACTGGTTCGGAAACTTCTAATCCCGAAGGTGCGGTAATAGCGACGAAGAAGGAGCATGCGCTTGTGACTCTTGTGATGTTCTGGAAGTTTGATCCACCGGTGTTTGACGGGGAAAAGGTCGAGCAGTGGATAGTCGAGTCGTGGGTTGACTCGATGGAGACCCTGTTCGAAGATCTTTACACGTTGGAGAGGGATAAGGTACACCTCGCCACTCATTGTTTGGAGCGGACGACGAAGGTGTGGTTGAAGCAAATCAAGAGGGATCGGTCATCCTACCTTCCGCCATTGGTGTGGGAAGAGTTTCGGGGTTTGTTGTCTACTAACTCCTTCCCCGATAGCGAGAAAAAGAAGCTCCAAGATCAGTTCAGGAAGCTGAGGCAAGGAAACCGCTCAGTAGGAGAGTATGAGCGGGAGTTCTCACACATCATCGACTGCGTCCCCGACGTGGTGCGAGACGATAGGGATCGAGCCGACTGGTTCGAGCGAGGACTCCGGCCGAATATCTATAGGGCCGTTCACATCCTCAAGCTTACTACCTTTTTGGAGGTGTTAGATCGGGCGTTGTGGGCGGAGCATGGTAATGCCCATATCCATGAGGAGCGTGAAGCATCCGAGAATGACGGGGGTAAGAAGCGAGCCCCTCGGGGTTCGGGAGGTCAGTCGAGGTCGAGGAAGCCTCCGAAGTATCCACAAACGCAGTCCAAGGGTCGTGGGGCTAGGCGGTGCGTCATTTGTGGCAGTGATCATGACCCGAGCCGTTGTAAGCAGAATGAGAGGAGATGCTTCGCGTGTGCGTAGGCGGGACACATGAGTCATTACTGTCCTGGGAGGACCTCGCCTGCCCCGTCAATTGCATCGGCTCAGGCGACAACGGGCTATTATAGAGGAGCTCCACCTACTGTTGTATCTACTGGACGCACTATGGCGCCATGTTAGCCTGAGGTGACCCGATCAGCTCCGAGTGGACGGGTATTCGCCGCTCAAGCCGAGGAACCTGCTGAGGTCGAAAAGTGCAACGTTGTGGCAGGTATGGTTTTAGTTAATGGAGTTCACTCCAGGGCTATGTTTGATACAGGTGCTACACATTCATTCATCAGTAGACCATTTGCTGAGATGCATGGCATAGAGGTTCAATTGAGCAAGAGTAGTTGGCGGGTTGAAGCCCCCAAGAGTGCATTTATTATCCGGAAAGAGTGTTTGGCGTGTCCGGTGCAGGTGGGCAACTCGATTATGCCGACACGTTTGTTGGTGCTCAAAAGGTTGAAAGATTTCGATCTAATACTGGGCATGCACTGGCTCTCGAAGTACTATGCGTCTATCAATTGCAAGAGCAGGGTTATTATACCTTTCGTGAGCCAGGGCAGGAGGAGTTCACTTATCAAGCATGCCAGAGTTCGTGCTTCGCCATGACGGTGTCAGCGTCTAAGGTGAGGAAACTAGTTAGCAGCAGTTGCGTGGCTTATTTGGCGACCGTTGTGGAAGTTGATTGGGAGACTCCGGCACTTGAGAGTATGTCGGTGGTCCGGGAGTTTCCGAATGTGTTTCCTGCGAAATTACTGGGGATACCGTCGGATCGGGAGATCGAGTTCATTATAGACTTGGTTCCCGGGACCGCGCTGATTTCAAAGGCTCCATACCGTATGGCACCGGCAGAATTGAAAGAGTTGAGGGCTCAGTTGCAAGATCTTCTCGAAAAAGAATTCATTAGGCCGAGTGTATCACTGTAGGGAGCCTCGGTTCTGTTTGTGAGGAAGAAAGACGGATCGTTTCGACTCTGTGTGGATTACCGCAAGTTGAACAAGGTCACGATCAAGAACAAGTACCCGTTACCCCGTATCGACGATTTGTTTGATCAGTTGCAGGGGTCGCGAGTATACTCAAAGATAGACCTCCAGTCTGGCTACCATCAGTTGAAGATAAAGCCAGAGGATGTACAAAAAACCACGTTTCGTACGCGGTATGGACACTACGAGTTCACGGTCATGCCGTTTGGGCTTACCAATGCCCCGGCAGCATTCATGGATTTGATGAACTGTGTATTCAGGTCTTACTTAGATCGATTTGTCGTAGTCTTCATAGACGACATCTTGTTCTACTCTCGTAGAGACGAGGAGCACGCAAAGCATTTGAGGCTAGTGCTACAAGTCCTTCGGGAGGAGGAGCTTTATGCTAGGTTAAAGAAATGTGACTTTTGGCTCCGAGAAGTTGCATTTCTAGGATATGTTATTTCTGAGGGTGAAATTTCTGTTGACCCGAGGAAAGTTAAGGCGATCAAGGATTGGCCTCGTCCGACTAATGTGACGGAGGTTCGTAGCTTCGTGGGTTCAGCGGGCTATTATAGACGGTTTGTGGAGGGATTCTCAAAGATGGTTATTCTACTTACCCATCTGACGCAGAAGGGCACCAAGTTCGTTTGGAGCGACGAGTGCCACCGGTGTTTCAAGAAGTTGAAGGAGAGATTGACTTCGACTCCGGTGCTCGCCTTACCGATGCAAGGTGAAGACTTTGTGGTCTATAGCGATGCATCCTATCTGGGTTTGGGGTGTGTTCTATGCAGGGCGGGAAAGTGATCGCTTATGCGTCCCGTCAGTTGAAAAGCTATGAAAAAAACTACCCTATCCACGATTTGGAGTTAGCGGCGGTGATCTTCGCCTTGAAGTTGTGGAGACACTACTTGTATGGCACGCATTGCGAGATATATACGGACCACAAAAGTCTGAAGTATCTGTTTACACAAAAGAAGCTCAATATGAGGCAGCGGCAGTGGTTGAAATTGTTAAAGGATTATGACGTTACTACCCTTTACCACCCTGGGAGGGCTAATGTGGTGGCAGATGCACTTAGCAGAAAGTCGACGGAGAACCTCGCGTTGTGGGTTACAAATCAGGAGACCTGTGGAAAGAAATGGGGTGAATGGATCTTGAGGTTGTAGCTCCGGAGGTTCCGACTATATTGTCGGCTCTCGTTGTCCAACCGACCTTATTGGAGAGAATCAAAGGTTTGCAACCCGTGGACCCGAATCTCCAAAAGGTGCAACGCGACATTGAGGGTGGGCGTGGCGATGATTTCAGTGTAGACGCCAAGGGTGCGCTTCTGTATCGGAACCGGTGGTGTGTACCGAAAAATAAAGAGGTCCGGAAATTAGTTTTGCACGAAGCGCATCAATCTCCATATAGTATCCACCCGGGCGGCACCAAGATGTGCCAAGACTTGAGAATGCTCTATTGGTGGCCGGAAATGAAAGGGGACATTGGACGCTATGTGGCGCAATGTCTTGTTTGCCAACAAGTCAAGGCAGAGCGCCGATTTCCACCGGAAAAGCTTCAAAGCCTACCTATCCCCGTGTGGAAATAGGAGGATATCGCTATAGACTTTGTGGTCAGATTACCCCATTCGTCGGGTGGCCACGATGTGATTTGGGTAGTGGTGGACCGTTTGACGAAGTTGGCACATTTTCTACCGATCCACACTACATGGTCAAGTGACAAGCTAGCACAAGTATATCTCAATAGAGTTGTAACGACTCAAAACTGTGGAACATGGAACTGGACTTCGATCCAAACTGGTCAAAGTCGAGTTCAGGGTGCTTCGGAAAAGCCGAAGGCATCAAGAAGGCCAAAAGTGCATTGGAGAAGGCCTCCAAGAGCGAGTTGTGAAGATTCTGCAAAGTGTAGGATTTTTGCTCTCGGGGATCGGTCCCTGGTGGGAGAGACCGGTCCCCGTAGCTTAGAAAATGTGGCAGAAGGCTCTGCGCACAAAACTTGCTCTCGGGGACCGGTCCCTGGCGGGAGAGACCGGTCCCCGTAGGTATGCAAAATGAGAATGGGGCTGTCCTGTGAGAGTGTGCTCTCGGGGACCGGTCCCTCGTTGGAGAGACCGGTCCCCGTAAGCGTGGAAAAGGGGCAAGGGCCCTTTTCTGTAAATAAGTCACTCTCGAGGACCAGTCCCTCTTAGAGAGATCGGTCCCCGTAGCCCGAAAATGCCCAGGCTGGGCTGTGTGTATATGATGAAGTTGAGGGGCTAAAGTGCAAAGTGGCCTTAGTGGAGAGTATATGAGCATGTAGCTCTCTCTCTTTCCCTCATTTCTTTTAACCTAAACCTAAAACCTTCCTCTAGCTCTCTAGTATCTCTTCTCTCTCTCTCTCAAGGTGGAAGGAGAAGAAGGAGTTGGGGGAAAGCTTGGAAGACTGAAGTTCTCTTCTTCGTCTTCTTCCTCAAGTGGAGAATGAGCATCTTGAGGTAAGCTCTTGAGCTTGTTAATGGTATATATCTAGGGTTTGGGCGTTTGAATTCTAGAATAGTTTGGATTGAACCCTAGGGTGCTTATGTGTTGTAAGATGCAAGAATCTAGGGTTGTTGCGGAATATTCGCGCCGTGGTTGCGAGCTAGGGCTCCATGAGGGTTTTCGTGAGAGGTTAGGATTTGATCTCATTTAACCCTATGTAAATGTAATTGCTAGGTGTACGATTACGCCGGCGAAGTCAGTTTGCTTTATTTCCGCCTGGAGGGCCGAGGCAGCTTCCATAAATCGTGGGATCAGATTTCAAGTATCATAACAAGAAACCGAAGACCTTTAATTTTCGGATTGCGGATCGGAGGTCATTCAGTGGTCGCGCGTGAAATTGGGTCAAGCCGAGTGGCGTGCATCGCGGGAGGCCGATTGCGAGTGACGACAAGCAATCGGAACGCTATAAAAGGTGGGTGGTGTCCATCCCGAAGCAGTTGAGCTGCTCCTTATGTCTAAGTATTATTGTTGATCTATTGCATATTGATAGGATGCATGATAGGGTATGAATGGGCGCAATTCCTTTACTTGCATGTCTTTGATAGTGTAGCGAGGTGAGCTTGACACTAGTGTTAGAATGCATGAGTAAAGGTGAATTGTCACATAGAAACCCTAGTGTAAATGACAATGTGAACTTGTGTTAATTGGACAAGAGTCGATGAACGAGTAGCATCTAAATAGCATGAAAACTATCACGAGTGACATGATGAACTAGAGTGTAGGTGAACCACTATTGCATGATAAACCTAGTGATGACTAGTTCCCGAGAGATGTTGGCCCTAGTGGATAGGGTATCCTCTGTTGAAGAGGATTGGACTATACTCACATGTCTGTTTAGTGCTTGTTGGCGGTCGCTCTGCACAAGCCGTGCGCTCCGGAGTTTTGTCACACGAGGGGTGAGCTTTATGGGGGCCCGCAAACGGTCTTGGGTGAGTGAGTGTGGATCCTCACCTACGAGATGTTAGTGAGTCGGGTGAGTGAGTAGTTCTCGCCCCGAGCGAGTGGATCCTCTCCCGTGAGATTGAGATTGGGTTCTATGACAGCTATAGTAGCATGTTTTCCTTGACAGAGTAGCATGACAGTGACCTCTGTACTATGTAGGATTCATTCATTCATATTTGGATTGAGGCATACAACATGATATCTGTTATTGCTTTCGTTTATATATCTATCTATCTGCATATGCCTGCTTAAACGTTGTGGGGAGATCGGCGGAGTCGGCGGCCGAACCCACTGGGAACTATTCGTAGTTCTCACCCCACCATGTTGCAAGGTCGAGTGCGAGCGCTCCGGGCGAGAATCGCGGTAAGGGCTTAGCGCCCTAGAGATAGCTACAGCCTCCTTTTGCATTAGAGACACCTGAGGTATACATGAGAGTAGATCTTGTATAGGTGTGAGGCAGTTTGAGAGCATGATGTATATACATTTTGGATGATAAATGTAAGTAAATAGGGATAAACAATGTTGTAAATGAATGTAATAGTTAGTAACTCTCTTTATTATCACTTGTATGATTTACTTGTGGCTTGCTCTTGTTGTTAGCGCTAGTGGCGCTCCTCGTTGTATCATGTATGTGTTTGAGTTTTCTTGGGCAACTCTTGTACATGATTTGTAGATGCGAAGCCTTGGGCGGACAGGGGAGGTATTGTCCGTCCGGCATACTGTTCGACGTCCCCGCACCGGCCAAAGTGGCAGTCGTAGGGCGTGACACTAATAAGATAGTATCAGAGCGAGTAAAGAGCAAGTAAAGAGAGAGTTTAGGATGAACCTAGGAGACCCTAGGTTGGTAAACCCTAAGGCTATAGGTGCTTGAGTGAGACGTGAACCTGTGGCGGTGGCGAAAGTTGATCGATTGGGTCGAAGTGGTGATGTATCTCTTGTGGTGATTAGAGATGAACTCAAGTGGTATGACTTCTTTACTCGAGGTGGTTGCGTCGGCGACCGACGACATGACGCTAAGAGTCTAGAACGAGTACACTTGCATACTTCCGCCTGATTATGTCGTTGAGACGTGTTGTTTCGTAATTGCAAGGAGATGTTGGGTTAAGGTAATTAACCAACTTGTTGCGTTTCAGGAACGAATGCCTCCGAGACGCTACGTGCGTAGGTCCGTTCCGGCACCACCGCCTGAGGTGCTTGAGCAAGTGTGGTCAAGCGAAGTGCAAGAGCTGCGGGCACAGATGACTGTGCTAGTTGGCGCAGTGCAGCAACTGCAAGGGCTTGTAGAGCGACAAGTGGCGGCGGCGGCCGCGACGGCGATTGAGGGTCGTGATCCGCCTGCACCCTCGGCTCGCGCGCCAGTTGCGACTGAGAGTGAGGGCATTGCGGCGCCTCTGGTGGCGGCACATCCCCCGCCGGCGAGTGTTCCTGTGGCGGCATCGAGTTTTGCAACCCCTACGGCAATTGAGGAGTCGGAGCGGGAGCGCGGCTACGGGCGCTCACGAGATTTATGAAGTTTCGTCCTTCGACCTTCGACGGCGAGGTAGTGGACCCGTGGACGGTGGAGACATGGTTAGCCACAATGGAAACCTTGTTCGAGGATATTTATACCCTCGAGCAAAATAAGGTAACTTTGGACGCTCATTGTTTCGATGAGAGGGCTAGAGTGTGGTGGCGGAGGGTAAAGCAAGATAGATCTCCGGATTTACCCCCGATTGATTGGACGGAGTTTCGGGGACCGATGTTCACGGAGTACTTCCCCGACAACGACAAGAGAAGGATGTGTGAGACCTTTCGAAAATTAAAGCAGGGTAGCCGCACGGTACGCGAGTATGAGCGGGAGTTCACGCATATCCTGAACTGCATGCCGGATGTGGCTAGGACCGAACAGGACCGGGCGGAGTGTTTCGTGCGGGGACTCCGGCCTGATGTTTTCCGATTGGTGAATGCCTTCATGTTTCATACGTTCGGGGAGGTGTTGCACCGTGCTCTGTGGGTCGAGCACGGCAATGTGTGTATTCACGAGGAGCGCGAAGAGTTCGAGAAGGAAAAGGGAAAAAGCAGACCGGCGGTGGTTCGGGGGGACAATCGAGTTCCAAGAAGCCCCCGAAGTATCTGCGTACGCAGTTGTGGAATCGTGGAGCGCAGCGGTGTGTCTTTTGTGGTGGAGACCACCAGGCCTCGCGATGTGATCAACGTCATGGACGGTGTTTCGAGTGCGGTCAGGCAGGACACATGATCCGTGATTGTCCAAGGAAGGCCTTGTCGGCCCCGTCTGTCGCATCGGCTCCAGCGGCGCCTGGACACTATGGAAGAGCTCCACCTACTGCCGTTTTTGCTGGACGTGCAATGATGCCGCGTCAACCAGAGGTGACTCGATCGGCTCCGAGTGGATGGGTGTTCGCTGCTCAAGTTGAGGAGCCTGCCGAGGCTGAAGAGCGCAACGTCGTGGCAGGTATGGTTTTGATTAACGGAGTTCGCTCCAGAGCTATGTTTGATACAGGTGCTTCGCACTCATTCATCAGTAGATCATTCGCACAAATGCATGACATAGAGATCCAGTTGAGTGATGGCACTTGGCAAGTAGAGGGTCGGGCGTGCGTTTGTTATCCGGAAGGAATGTTCGACGTGTCCTGTGAAAATAGGCGAGTGGATTATGCCAATCCGGATGTTTGTGCTCAAGAGACTAAAGGACTTTGATGTCATATTTTGCATGGATTGGTTCTCGAAGTATTATGCATCCATTGACTGCAAGAGTAGGGTGATAACATTTCGTGAGCCAGGACAAGATTAGTTCTCGTATAGAGCGTGCAAGAGCTCGTGCTTCGCCGTGACAGTATCGGCGACGAGGGCGAGGAAGTTGGTCAACAGCGGTTGCGTAGCTTACTTGGCGACTATTGTGGAGGTCGAGAGAACGGCTCCGACGCTCGAGGAGTTGTCCGTGGTCCGGGAGTTTCCGGATGTATTTTCCGCGGAGTGACCGGGAATACCACCGGACTGGGAAATCGAGTTCGTAATAGACTTGGTTCCCGGGACCGCGCCTATTTCGAAGGCTCCATATCGAATGGCACCGGCAGAGCTGAAGAAGCTGAGGGCTCAGTTGCAAGATCTCCTTGACAAGGAGTTTATCAAGCAGAGTGTGTCACCGTGGGGAGCCCCGGTATTGTTTGTGCGGAGGAAGGATGGATCGTTTCGACTCTGCGTGGACTACCGCGAGTTGAACAAGGTCACAATCAAGAATAAGTATCCGCTGCCCCGTATTGATGATTTGTTTGATCAGTTACAGGGGTCGCGTGTGTATTCGAAGATAGACCTCCAGTCAGGCTACCATCAGTTAAAGATCAAGCCGGAGGATGTGCAGAAGACCGCATTCCGCATGCGATACATACATTACGAATTCATGGTTATGCCGTTCGGGCTTACAAATGCCCCAGCAGCGTTCATGGATCTGATGAACCGTGTCTTGAGGGCGTGCTTGGACCGATTTGTCGTGGTCTTTATTGACGACATCTTGGTGTACTCGCAGAGTGACGAGGAGCATGCCGAGCATTTGAGAGTTGTGCTTCAAATCCTTCGGGAGGAGAAGCTATATGCTAAGTTGAAGAAGTGCAACTTTTGGCTGCGAGAAGTTGCATTTCTGGGGCATGTTATTTTCGATGGCGGAGTTTCTGTCGACCCGAGGAAAGTAGAAGCGATCAAGGACTGGCCGGGCCCGATGAATGTCACGGAAGTCCGAAGCTTTGTGGGCTTGGCAGGCTATTATCGACGGTTTGTGGAGGGTTTCTCGAAGATCGTGATTCCACTTACCCGTCTCACTCAGAAGGGCACCAAGTTCATGTGGAACGACGAGTGCGACAGGAGTTTTAAAGAGTTGAAGGGAAGATTGACTTCGCTCCGATGCTTGCCTTACTGGTACAAGACGAGGACTTTGTGGTGTATAGCGACGCGTCTTATTTGGGATTAGGGTGTGTTCTGATGCAGTGCGGGAAGGTGATGGCTTATGCATCCCGACAATTGAAAAGCTACGAGAAGAACTACCCAATCCATGATCTAGAGCTAGCCGCGGTGGTATTTGCTCTCAAGCTGTGGAGGCATTACCTATACGGCGCGCGTTGTGAGGTATATACTGACCACAAAAGTCTAAAGTATTTGTTTACGCAGAAAGAGCTAAATATGCGACAACGGCGGTGGCTAGAGCTGTTGAAGGATTATGACGTCACAATCCTCTACTACCCCGGGAATGCGAATGTAGTCGCGGATGCTCTTAGCAGAACGTCGGCGGAGAACCTCGCACTTTGGGTTACTAATCAGGTACCCTTGTGGAAAGAGATGGGCCGAATGGATCTCGAGGTTGTAGCTCCGGGGATTCTGACTATGTTATCGACTCTTATCGTCCAACCGACCTTGTTGGAGCGGATAAAGGAATTACAGTCTACAGATCCAGCTCTCCAAAAGGTGCGGCGCGACATAGAGAGTGAACACGGTGGCGATTTTCACGTGGACGCCGGTGGTGCGCTTCGGTTTCGAAATCGGTGATGTGTACCGGAGAATGAGGAGATTCGCAAGCTGATTTTGCAAGAAGCACATTGGTCTCCTTATAGTGATCACCCAGGCGGCACCAAGATGTACCAAGATCTAAAAATGCACTATTGGTAGCCGGGCATGAAAGCTGATATTGGGCGCTTTGTGGCTAAGTGTCTTGTATGCCAGCAAGTGAAGGCAGAGCACCGATTTCCAGCGGAAAATTTGCAAAGTCTACCTATTTCCGTTTGGAAATGGGAGGATGTATCGATGGACTTCGTGGTCGGCTTTCCTCGTTCGACGGGCGGCCACGATGCGATTTGGGTAGTGGTGGATCGCCTGACAAAGTCGGCACACTTTTTGCCGATCCACACTACATGGTCAAGTGACCGGTTAGCGTAGGTATATCTTGACGAGATTGTGTGATCGCATGAGGCTCCGAAGTCAATTGTATCGGATCAAGGTCCCCGGTTCACTTCGCACTTCTGGAAGAGCCTGCAAGATGCACTTGGCACACGACTCGATTTCAGTACCGTGTTTCATCCTCAGACAGATAGACAGTCAAAGAGGACTATTCAGATTCTGGAGGATATGTTGCGGGCGTGTGTTATTGATTACAGGGGCAGTTGGTACAGTCATTTGCCGATGGCAGAGTTTGCCTACAACAATAGTTACCAAGCTAGCATCGGAATGGCACCGTTCGAGACTCTTTATGGGCGGAAGTGCCGATCCCCGATATATTGGAGTGATGTGGGCGAGCATTCGGTATTGGGCCCTGATGTTTTGCGGGAGGCTGAAGAGAAGGTCCGTCTTGCTCATCGAAGGTTGCTTACGGTGCAGTCTCGACAGGAGAGTTACGCAAACAAGCGCCGACGAGATTTGGAATTCGCGGTCGGCGACCGCGTTTTCCTGAAAGTGTCGACAATGAGAGGCGTGAAGCGGTTCGGGGTGCGGGGAAAGCTAAGTCCCCGATATATTGGACCGTATGAGGTATTCGAGCGTGTTTGAGCGGTAGCTTAGCGGCTCGCATTGCTGCCGAAGCTCACGGACGTTCACAATGTGTTTCACGTGTAACACACTGGACCTTTGCAAATTGCGAGGTTCGAGTGATTGGATGTGTCCTGAGCTTTTTCAGACTTTCTGGTGGGTCGTTGACAGTGTTCCGACCTATGGTTCGAAGCCCGAGAAGTGAGGTCTAAAGCTTAGTACCAAAACCTGAAAAGTCAGATTTTTGGTCAGCTCTCGGGTAGCCTTCAGCAGGCAGTGTACCGGTACAGAGTTGATGGCTGTACCGGTACAGGGTTGATGGTTGTACCAGTACGCGGGCTCGTGTACCGGTAGACAGGCAGTTTTGAGGCAAACCCGAGGCTCGGGTTTGGGATTTTCGTGGGAGGTGTACCGATACGCGGGCCCGTGTACCGGTACACAGTGACAGATTCTGAATGGTCGAAACTGCAGGGGTGTATTTGCATTGTGACACTTCTATATATGCCCCCACGCTCCTAGGGCTCTTCCCTGAGCTGAGAAGGGTGGAGAACAAGGTGAGTGAAGTCCTCTCTCCCCCTCCTTTGATTTGATCTCCATTTTGGATGGATTTTGGTGGATTGATCCTTCTCTTTTTCCCTTTTTATGCTTTTCTTCCATGGTTGAAGCTTGGAGCTTGGATTTGGAGCATAGTTGAGGAAAGATCTTGGAACCTAGAGGGTTTTGAACCTAGATTGAAGCTTCTAAGAGGTAAGCAACTTGTTCTTTCTCCAAGATTTCATGGTTTGAAGGTTTCTTTGAGATGAAACTCTAGAATGAGGTTTTAGGGTTAATTTTGGGTATTTTGAATCTAGGGCCTTTTAAGCTAAATTGATCGGATTAGAACCTTCCTTTGGGTTGGATTGGAAGGGATTTAGCTCTCTTTTGGAGCTTGGGAAAGATTTTCTACTCCATAGGTGAGATTTTAGCCCTTTTGCCTTAATGGTTAATGTTTGATCTTATAGTTGTTCGTAACGCTCGTGTATCTCTTCGCTCCTTACTTTTAGGGTACTTAGAGACTCGTGGACAACTCCGTTCGGCGAATCGAAGGATCCCGAGACGGTTCGGTAGGTTTGACCTAGCCACACAATGAGAAAATCTCATTTGTGATGATTTGAGTATCGTTAAATGAAAAAGCATGCATAAACATGTTAGATGTATTTATTATGAATTTTAAAATGCTTAACATGTCTATTGTAATGTATAGAAAATTTTCGGACCTCTATATGGTAGAGAGCTTGCATGTGAGACTTAGCATTCTAGTTGAGATTTGGAACTATAATTTCTATCATGAAAATGAACATTACTTTCATACATTTAACCTTTATGCCCAATTGTGACATTAGGGACTTTGGAAGTCTTGAGAGGCTTGGGGACTTAGATTATTTGAGAATTTGGGCCAATGTCATAAAGAGGCATTGGGCCTGGGCTATAGTGAACATTAGTATTAATGTCTTAATTGGAACATAGGATACGAATTGGGCTTAATTAGTTGTGATGCTTAAGTGTCATAAAGAGGCACTAAGCCATTGGGTGTTGGGTTATCACATTGTGACATAGAGCTAGACCGTTGGGTTACTAGTGGCTATTGCCATGTTTGAGACATGAGGGCTGGATACTTGAGCCTTTGACTACGCTTGCTTGCCATTTGTGCTCATTCGCACATGCTTGTGAGGGTTGCTCCCTACAAGCCGGCACTCCGGAGTTAGCCTACGCGACCTATATTCGCTCGTGCGGTATTGAGAAGCCTACGGGGTCGAGTGGGACAGACACATTCCAAGAGCAGGAATGTTGGGCTACCACAGGCACTTAGGCGGCACAAGCTGGACTACCTTGGATAGGTCCTTAATTGGAAATGAAAATCGACACGGTGTTGAGTGGGTTTTAATCACTACTAGGCAGAGAGTAGTAGTTGGATTACTTAGACTTGCTTCTAGTATAGTTTTGGACACTTGAGTATACATACACACATGTAGTATGCTAGGAGATGTTGTTTTTGCATTCATATATACAATGTTGTCATGATAAAGCATGATCTTCATAACTTCATAAAGTAAACCGTGACATTTACTTGTGGCCATGTAGGGACATATTGTTTATGACAAGGTAAAGGTGCATCATTTTAACACCATGTTTAATTGCAACATAATAGCTTAGCATTTTAGTTATGCTTTCATAAATGCAATTTATTCGTTATTATTGCTCTCTTTTTAGACTTACCCTTTCTTTGGGGCCAGTGGTGCATTGAGCTGAGGTCAGTAATTGCCCACTGGGAACTATAAATTATAGTTCTCACGCCCTCTGTTTTATGTTTTCTTTCAGAGTCTTCCACGCCGGGAGAGGCTAGGGACCGTGGGAAGGGCGTTGCTTCGAGCTATCTCTTCAGCGAGTGACGAGTTGATAGGTGGTCTACCTCTCGATGTGTGTATTTTGGAGAGGTTGAGAGCTGTACCAGTGTACTAGAGACCGCCCTGTTGTGTACTATTTTGGACAGATATTGTATAACTATACGTTTCACTCTTATTGCTTTAGTATTTTTCTTTTACCTTGATGTAGATGATAGATCTATTGGTGCTCTGATATCTCTAGATGTTGATTATCTTTGGTTTTATTTTTCGCTGTTGATGTAGACGCTTTATATGTGCTGACATATGGCTGGTCTGGACGCGCTACCGGGAGGGCCTCTGCCGGTCCCGGGCGTGACATCACGTCTCCAACCTTCGAAAGTATATCCACGACCCCGAGCATGCCTTAGTGTATGAGCCACCGGAATTGCATGATGAAATGAGCTACGAAGAGTTTCCGGTGTCGATTGTTGCGCGAGAAGTGCGCAAATTGAGAAATCCCAAGATTCCCTACGTGAAGGTTCGGTGGAGCAATCACGACGATCGTGAAACCACGTGGGAGCTCGAGGAGTTGATGAAAGTGCATAATCCCCACCTCTTCGAGGATTGAATGAGGTATGAGTTTAAGTTAAGTTAAATTGAGTTTGAGTTAGTTTCGAGGACGAAACTCCTTTTAAGGAGAGGAGGATGTAAGGACTCGAAACTGTGGAACGTGGAACTGAACTTTGATCCAAATTGGTCAAAGTCGAGTTCGGGGTGCTTCGAAAAAGCCGAAGGCATCAAGAAGGCCAAAAGTGCATTAGAGAAGGCCTCCGAGAGCGAGTTGTGAAGATTCTGCAAAGTGGAGGATTTTTGCTCTCGGGGACCGGTCCCTGGTGGGAAAGACCGGTTCCCGTAGCTTAGAAAATGTTGCAGAAGGCTCTGCGCACAAAACTAGCTCCTGGGGATCGGTCCCTAGCCGGAGAGACCGGTCCCCGTATGTCACGCCCCGGGACCCAGCGGGAGCCCGCCCGGCGCGTGCCCAGACCCGCCATATGTCTACAACATATAAGGCGTCTAAAAACAACAATAATAACAGCAATAATAAAAGACATCTAGAAGTATCAGAGCATAATAAATGTCTAAATGCTACAACAAGGGATAAGGATAAAACAGTAAATCCACTAAATAAAACATAGAGTAAGAACAATAGGAAATCCCAAATACAAGAGCTATAAGTAGGTACATAGGTGGTCTCTATACATGAATACAAAATCTCTCACTCTCTCTCAACTACAAAAAGAAAGAGTAAACCACCTAGGCAAAGTACCGCTCCTCGCTAGCTAGCTAAGCGATCCCCTTGCCGCGATTCGTGACTCGCGGGCGCGAAGCCTGAGAAGTAAAACACAAAAGGGGGCATGGAGGAACTATTAAAATAGTTCCAATGTGGGGCAATTACTGGACTTCAGTGAATTGCACCACAAGGCCAAAGCTTACAGAAGAGATTGAGGACCAAAAATGTAGAAAGGCGAAGGTAAGTAAATATGGTACTTCACTATACATGATATCTTACTTAGAGCCTAAATGTAGCATAAGTGGTGAAAAACATTCATGAGATAACAGTATGTCGCAAACTATCATTAATGTCCACGCAATGGAATAGTAAAGTTCGTTGCTTAATTTTTCCAATGTCAATAATACTCTAAGTCATATTATCACATGTCTTAAACGGATTATATAAAGTCCATCTGAAGAGCCCACGGATAAGGCTGTTATGGCTGGAGACCACCCTGTATGTGCTGGCGGTGGCGAGCTAATGGCCCGTGCGTGAAGAACTCTTATCTACCTATGAATGAGGCCTGGCCACGGCATCCGCTTCGGGCGCCCAATCACGCACGGCGATATTTATCGCGAATGCCATCTCCAGAGTGCCGCTTGTAGGGAGGGACCCTGCACAGATTTGGTGCGAATGAGCACAATGGCAAGTAGTCAAACGATCAGTCGCAGTATCAGTCCTATTTCATGCCAATACATGGAGTATAATAGTAAATGTCCTCGTGGGCCAAGTCACTAATTTCATATTTTCGAATAGGATATAGTTGTGTTCAATGTGGCTATTCTAATGTTCTCTATGTTGCAGTTTAATTAGGTTCTCTAGTCAAAGTAATATTATGAAATAGGTTTTTGTCCCACATGAGATCTAAGTTCAAGAATTACAATTTAGTCAAACGAAAGCATGAAACTTGGATTTCTAATCTCTCATAGAATAGTTTGTGCATGCTTATACAAAGCAATTGTCTCTCTCTCTTACTAGTATAGAAGTAAATTTTCTTGGCTTGATGCACAACAATGAGTTCTAAGGCATTCAAACTCTATAAATGCTATTAAAATGAATTTTAAGGAGCATGAAGTATTGTAACCAATCTTAGGAGGAATTTCCTCAATTTTATGGAAGCCGAAACCACCTGTGGCAACGATAACTCCCGGTGCGTCTCAACGAGGTAGTCCTTAGTTCCTGTATCTAGAGGTCAGACATGTGTCATCGGATGACCAAACACAACCTACTCAAACATTAAGCTAATCATATAGGTGAGGAAAACTACCTTCTAGTGCCAAAATCTCTCTAAAGCTCCAAAATGAAGTAGGGCTCATCCAATCAAGCTATGGAAGCCTTAATCATCATCTTAGCTTCAAAAAGCTTAGTTCAAAATGCCAAATAAACCCTAATATTCAATTCTAGGGTTTTAATTACAAAATCAATCAAGGATCAAAGGGAGAAATCAAGTCTCTAACCTCTCAAGAAGCTCCAAACTTAGCTCCAATCCAAGTGGGGTGGGAGATCTCCTCAGCCACAAGCTCCTCTCCAAGCTCTAAGCCATCAACAATGGTGGAGAAGCCACCAAGATGCAAAAAGAGGAGAGAAAACCCAAATAAAAACCAAGCAAAGGGGGTAAAAATGCAAAGAAAGGGAGAGAGAGCTCCTCTCACCTTCTCCTCCTCAGGTCCCAGCACAAAAAAAGCCCTAAGGGGCGTGGGTGCTGTTATAGATAGGCTACAATCGCGAAAAACCCCCTGCAGACCAAACTGCACAAAAACTGCCTCCTTGTACCGGTACACGGGTTCTTGTACCGGTACAAGGCCGACGAAAATGCAAACCCAAAGCTCGGGTTGCTCGGTCTGCGGCTCTGTACCGGTACAAGCCCGATGGCTGTACCGGTACAACCATCAACCCTTGTACCGGTACAAGGCCAGTCTTGTTCCGGTACAAGCCCTGCTGCAGGCTACCCGAGAGCTGTCCAAAAATTCCGATTTTGGAATTTTGGTGCCAAGTCCTACTCCAACATCCTCGGGATGCGTGCCAGGGGTCGGGACACTATCAACGACCCTCCAAAAACTGTGGAAAGGCTCCACACACAGATCAAACACTCGAATCTTGCAATTTGCTAAGATCCAGTGCATTACACCGTAGGTATGCAAAATGAGAATGGGGCTGTCCTGCGAGAGTGTGCTCTCGGGGACCGGTCCAACGTTGGAGAGACCGGTCCCCGTAAGCATGGAAAAGGGGCAAGGGCCCTTTTCTGTAAATAAGTCACTCTCAGGGACCGGTCCCTCTTAGAGAGACCGGTCCCCGTAGCCCGAAAATGCCCTGGCTTGGTTGTGTGTATATGATGAAGTTGAGGGGCTAAAGTGCAAAGTGGCCTTAGTGGAGAGTATATGAGCATGTAGCTCTCTCTCTTTCCCTCATTTCTTTTAACCTAAACCTAAAACCTTCCTCTCTCTCTCTAGAATCTCTTCTGTCTCTCTCTCAAGGTGGAAGGAGAAGAAGGAGTTGGGGGAAAGCTTGGAAGAGTGAAGTTCTCTTCTTCGTCTTCTTCCTCAAGTGGAGAAGGAGCATCTTGAGGTAAGCTCTTGAGCTTGTTAATGGTATATATCTAGGGTTTGGGCGTTTGAACTCTAGAATAGTTTGGATTAAACCCTAGGGTGCTTATATGTTGTAAGATGCAAGAATCTAGGGTTGTTGTGGAGTATTCGCGCCGTGGTTGCGAACTAGGGCTCCGTGAGGGTTTTCGTGACAGGTTAGGGTTTGATCTCATTTAACCCTATGTAAATGTAATTGCTAGGTGTACGATTACGCCGGCGAAGTCGGTTTGCTGATCCGCCGAGCGAGCGCGGAGTTACTGGGAAAAAGGACCTTCCGGCCTTCGTTTCTGCCTAGAGGGCCGAGGCGGCTTCCATAAATCGTGGGATCGGATTCCGAGTATTGTAACAAGAAACCGAAGACCTTTAATTTTCGGATTGCAGACCGGAGGTCGTTCGGTGGTCACGCGTGAAATTGGGTCAAGCCGAGCGGCGTGCACCGCGGGAGGCCGATTGCGAGTGACGATGCGCAATCGGAATGCTATAAAAGGGGGTGGTGTCCATCCCAAAGCAGTTGAGCTGCTCCTTATGTCTAAGTATTATTGTTGATCTATTGCATATTGATAGGATGCATGATAGGGTATGAATAGGCGCAATTCCTTTACTTACATGTCTTTGATAGTGTAGCAAGGTGAGCTTGACACTAGTGTTAGAATGCATGTGTAAAGGTGAATTGTGATATAGAAACCCTAATGTAAATGACAATGTGAACTTGTGTTAATTGGACAAGAGTCGATGAACGAGTGGCATCTAAATAGCATGAAAACTATCACGAGTGGCATGATGAACTAGAGTATAGGTGAAACACTATTGCATGATAAACCTAGTGATGACTAGTTCCCGAGAGATGTTGGCCCTAGTAGATAGGGTATCCTCTATTGACGAGGATTGGACTATACTCACATGTCTGTTTAGTGCTTGTTGGCGGTCACTACGCACAAGTCGTGCGCTTCGGAGTTTTGTCACACGAGGGGTGAGCCTTATGGGGCCCCGCAGACGGTCTCGGGTGAGTGAGTGTGGATCCTCACCTACGAGATGTTAGTGAGTTGGGTGAGTGAGTAGTTCTCGCCCCGAGCGAGCGGATCCTCTCCCGTGAGATTGAGATTAGGTTGTATGACAGCTACAGTAGCATGTTTTCCTTGACAAAGTAGCATGACAGTGACCTCTGTACTATGTAGGATTCATTCATTCATATTTGGATTGAGGCATACAGCATGATATCTGTTATTGCTTTCGTTTACATATCTATCTATCTATCTGCATATGCCTTAAACCTAGTAGGGAGATCGGCGGAGTCGGCGGCCGAACCCACTGGGAACTATTCGTAGTTCTCACCCCACCATGTTGCAGGGCCGAGTGCGAGCGCTCCGGGCGAGGATCGCGGTAAGGGCTTAGCGCCCTAGAGATAGCTACAGCCTCCTTTTGCATTAGAGACACCTGAGGTATACATGAGAGTAGATCTTGTATAGGTGTGAGGCAGTTTGAGAGCATGATGTATATACATTTTGGATGATAAATGTAAGTAAATGAGGATAAACAATGTTAACTCTCTTTATTATCACTTGTATGATTTACTTGTGGCTTGCTCTTATTGTTAGCGTGGCGCTCCTCGTTGTATCATGTATGTGTTTGAGTTTTCTTGGGCAACTCTTGTACATGATTTGTTGATGCGAAGCCTTGGGCGGACAGGGGAGGTGCTGTCCGTTCGGCGTACTGTTCGACGTCCCTGCACCGGCCAAAGTGGCGGTCGCGGGGCGTGACAAGAGTAGTGAGGTTGCACGGGTTCCGAAGTCGATCGTGTCGGATCGAGATCCCCGGTTTACTTCGTACTTTTGGAAGAGCTTGCAAGAAGCACTTGGCACACGGCTCGAGTTTAGCACCGCTTTTCATCCTCAAACCGACGGGCAATAAAAGAGAACCATTCAGGTTTTGGAGGATATGTTGCGAGCGTGTGTCATTGACTACAAGGGTAATTGGAGTGATCACTTGCCGATGGCCGAGTTCGCCTACAACAACAGTTACCAAGCTAGTATAAAGATGGCACCGTTTGAGACTCTCTACGGGAGGAAGTGCCGATCTCCTATACATTGGAGTGACATGGGCGAATGGGCGATGTTAGGTCCCAATGTCTTGCGGGAAGCGGAGGAGAAAGTTCACCTTACTCACCGACGGTTGTTGACAGCGCAATCGAGGCAAAAGAGCTACGCGAATAAGCACCGGCGAGATTTAGAGTTCGCGTGTCACGCCCCGGGACCGAGCGAAAGCCCGCCTGGTGCGTGTCCAGACCCGCCATATGCCTGCAACATATAAGGCGTCTACTACAAAGCGATATATAAACAACAATGAACAACAACTAGAGATATCAGAGTATTCATAATCTAAGTTCTAATGACAAGTAGGAAAAATAAAAGAACTAATCTACTCACATAAACATAAAGTAGTACAAAACCCAAATACAAGTGCTAAACATATGAAAATGGTGGTCTCTATACATGGATACAAAACTCACACTCTCTACATAGATACAAAAGTAGAGAGGTGAACCACCGAGTAGCAAAATACTCCTCGCTATCTAGCTAGTAGCGATTCCTTTACCACGATCCCGAGCCTCTCCCGGTGCGGATGGCTCTGAAAGAAAACAACCAAACAGGGGGCGTGAGAACTATTAAACAATAGTTCCCAGTGGGCAATCGCGGACCTCCGCGAAATGCACCACTAGACTAAGAAGGCAAAAGTAGTAAGTTCTAACATTTAAATGGAATGAACGACATGTATGATAAACCTGAATTAAACTTACTAAACTATTATGCCTCTACTAAGCATGAAGTTCTACAAGTAGAAACTATTCTAACATGAATAGGCATGTATGTAAACAACATAATATCCACAAATGCAACTAGTAAAATGTCATTGTTTACTAATTTATCTAATGTCCACTTTGCATTTTAGTTCAATAATGCTCCGATCATATAGGACCTACCTATGGGTAGTCCGGCTTGCGCCGTGCCTAATGGCCCCGTGATAGTCAACATCCCCACCCTAGGAATAAGCCTCCAATACGGCATCCCATTTCGGCACCCAATCCCACATGGGCGAGCTTATGTCGCGATGGCTATCTCCGGAGTACCGGCTTGTGGGGAGCGATCCTCACAAGCATGTGCAAATGAGCACAATAGCAAGCAAACGTAAATATCCGTCTCATGTCCAACGTCATCATGTTTAAAACATGGTATAAAAGCTAGTGACCCAAAGGCCTATCACTATGTCATCATGTAGAAGTTTAACCGTTCACTAGATTGAATGCCTCTTTATGGCGTTTTTTCCACTATGTCAAACATGAGTTTTACATCGAAGAGCATGTTATTCTAGTCATTTCCATTGCAAGAAACATGATTCCAAACCATATGATAGATTGTTACTCTCATGCATGTTAATAATGCACATATCTCTCTCTACTATATAGAGGTAATTTTCATGAAACATAATATACGCATCTTAAGCATTCTAAAATTCACATATGCCCTATCTAGCATGAATATGCATAATTTTCTATTTTACAACAATTAAAGTGACATAGGTAGAATTTTTCTCATTTCGGTGAGGCCAAACCCACCAAGACTCCTCAAATCCCCGTTGTTTGCGCCGACGAAGGTGTCCACGTGTCTCCTAGCTCCCTAAAGAAAATTCTATGAGGGTTAGGCAAAACGAACGAACACTCCATGTGTTCAACTTTAACCAACCCAGGAAAAGGGTTAAAACTCACCTATAATGTAGAAAAATCCTCTCAAATTCCAAATAGAAGCTAGAGTGCTCCAAAACCAACCTAAAGGAAGGTTCTAAACCAATCAATTGAGCTCCAAAAGCTACAAATCAAAAATCCCCAAATAAACCCTAGTTTTCTCATTTCTAGGGTTTCTACACCAAAAACCTCCAAAACAAGAATCAAAAGAGAGAAACATATTACTAACCTCTTTAGAAGCTTCAAATAAGGCTTGGAATGAGTTAGGGTTGAAGATCTCTCCTCCAACAAGCTCAAACCCAAGCTCCAAGACTTCTCCCATGGTGGAAATGCCACCAAAAAGCCAAAAAAAAGTAAAAGAGATGATTAAACCTCTAAAAATCCAAGAAAAGGAAAAGAAAATCAAAGAGGAGTTAAGGAGGGCTTCCTTACCTTGATCTCCACTGGTCCAAGCTCAGGAAACACAAGAGGGGGCGTGGGATGCTTTATACAGTTGCTACAATTACAAAAACACCCCTCAACAACAAGTGGTCTACGAACTGCACTGCGTACCGGTACCACGGGCAAGTGTCACCAGTTAACAAACAGCAGCCTGCGCAACCCAAGCCTCGGGTTCGCTGAAAAATACACTGGGTACCGGTACCATCCCGATGTAGTACCGGTACCAGGTCCAATACCAGTACGGGCCCGATGCAGTACCGGTACTCTGCTCTGCAGAGTCCAACCTGAGAGCAGCCTAAAATCTTCAGTTTAGAGATTTTGGTGTTGAGTTTTAAATCTCGATTCTCAGAATGCGAGCCATAGGTCGGAACACTGTCTACGACCCTCCAGAATACCTAGAAAAACTCAGAATACAGATCAAACACTCGAACCTCGCAATTTGCTAAAGTTCAGTGTGTTACATCGTGGTTGGAGACCGCATTTTCTTAAAGGTATCACCTATGAGAGGTGTGAAACGGTTTGGGGTGCGGGGAAGTTAAGTCCCCAGTAGATTGGACCTTACGAGATGTTAAAGCGGGTTGGAGTAGTAGCGTACTGGCTTGCATTGCCGCCGAAGATTGCGGATGTTCATAACGTGTTCTACGTCTCTAAACTTCGCAAGTATATCCATGACCGACCCTGAGCATGCTCTGTTGTATGAGCCACCGGAACTTCAAGAAGACATGAGCTATGAGGAGTTTCCGGTAGCTATTATTGCTCGAGAGGTGTGGAAATTGAGAATTAGCGAGATTCCTTACGTCAAAGTTCGGTGGAGCAATCACGACGATTGCGAAGCCACGTGGAAACTTGAGGACGTGATGAAGGAGCATCATCCTCATCTCTTCAAGGAGTTGAGTTTAGGTACGAGTTTGTGTTTAAGTTAAATTAGTTTCGAGGACGAAACTCTTGTTAAGAAGGGGAGGATGTAAGATATTGAATCCTTGTCGTATTAAACCACTTTCAGTCAAAAGGACCAAAGCGTGGCGAAAAGGATGCTTGGACATGGTCCATGTGTCATTCCAATATTGTTGGAAGGGTTAAAGTTGAACTCCAATGGAGATAATCGAGTTTTAGCATTGCTCGGCGCGAAATAGAAGTTAAACAAGTGCTAAACTGTAGTCTGGGCATTGCTTAACCGGTTAAGCATCAGGGTAGTACCAATACCCCGCAGCAAACCGAGGATAGCAACTCTCGGGTTTGGTCTCTGTTAAGCCGCTTAACCGGTGACACCATCCCCGCATACCGATACCCAGTGAAGAAAACAACAAGTTGCAGTTTGTTAAAAATGACAATTGTTGGGGGGCTTTTCTGCAATTGTGGCAGCTTGTAAAAGGACCCCATCTCCCCCTTTCTTGTTCACAGCCAGGGAACATCCCCTTTACACCATTTTTTTTTTCTCTCTCTCTCTAGAAGCTCTCTCAAAGGTGGATCAAAGAGGAGGGATTGATGGAGAAGGAAGCAAGGAAGTGAATCTTCTTTTTCTTCTTCTTCTTCTTCTTCTTCTTCTTCCTTGGTCCAAGAGGAAAGCTTTCACTACAACAAAAATGCTTTTTAGTGGCGACTTTTTGGTGGCGACAAGTACTGTCGCCACCAATGTATTAAATATGACGGCGACATATAGGAGTCGCCACCAATACGGAATTCTTTGGCGGCGACATATAGGAGTCGCCACCGATACGGGATTATTGGCGGCGACATATAAGAGTCGCCGCCGAAAAATGAGTATTAGTGGCGATATTTGTCCCCACGATATCTCCTTATTTACCGCGCCACAGGTTCCCTCCTTTTTTTTTTCAGCACTTACCTACCTCTATGCATAAAGACCAATTTACCCTCACTTACTCTATGGCGGCGACATGTAATAGTCGCCGCCAATTCATAAAACATGGCAGCGACATATAGGAGTCGCCACCAATACGGGTTTCTTTGGCGGCGACATATAGAAATCGCCACCGATATGGGATTATTGACGGCGACATATAAGGGTCGCCGCTGAAAAATGAGTATTAGTGGCAATATTTGTCGCCACGATATCTCCTTATTTACTGCGCCACAAGTTCCCTCCTTTTTTTTTGGCACTCACCTACCTCTATGCAAAAAGACCAATTTACCCTCAATTACTCTCTATACATTGTATTAAATTGTGGGGCTTTATTGTCTTTTTACATTTAAAAATAGTAAAAAATTTTAACCTTACTTCTAAACCCATCTCAAACCCATGGTGGTCTCGATCACTTTCCTCTCTCTCTCTGGTTTTCCCTAGCTCTTCGTCCCCTCCGCCCCCTCCACTTGCGTTTCCAGCAAGCCCTGCGCCTCCGCCAAGCCCTGCGCCTCCGTCTTCATCGGAAGCGAGCCCCGGGCCTCCGCCGCCTGCGGCTCTAGCACCCCCACGGGGGGCTTCGCTGCAGGCCAGCAGCACCTCACGGCAGGTTTCGCTGCAGGCCAACGCACCTGCGCGTCGCCTCGTCAAGCCGCACCTGCGCGTCGCCTCGTCGAGCTGCNCGCACCTGCGCGTCGCCTCGTCAAGCCGCACCTGCGCGTCGCCTCGTCGAGCTGCAGGTTCAAGCCGCACCTTCGCTGCAGGCGAGCCGTAGGTTCAAGCCGTCACCTGCGCGTCGCCTCGTCGAGCCGCAGGCTCATCTACAGATCCAACCCAACTCCTCCACCATGTAACCCTCCCTCCCTCTCTGTGCCCTAATTTTCTAATCTATTTTCCCCTTTTTTTCTTTTTCTTTTTCTCTTTAAATTAACTAGGGAATCATCCCACTATCCAGATCTATGAGGTGTCATCGTCGTGGTGGAAATCGCTGAGAAATCGCTGAAGAATTGTAGGTTGCTGAATTGGGGTAGTAAAAATTACTAAATCACTCTACTCTTTAATATTTTGCCTCAGTTTTTATTTTTTTTTCTAATATTTAAACGTTAATAAATGTAGGTCGGGTGGTGCACGGAAAGGGGCTTTTGCCACAGCAACGTGAGAATTCAATTATTCGGTTTTATTTTATTCTATTTTATTTTTTCTGGTTTCATAATTGCTGAAGCAGCTTTTACTAACTAGTAGAAATATATGGCTAATAATAAATAATATTCGACCATTAAATTTCAAATTTGTATATATAAGATTGCTTGACAATTTTACACATTAATATGATAGCAGTGTATAGCTAAGATTTTGCAATCAATTTGTTTGCTTTAGTATTGAGAACTACCCTCGAGGTTGTCCCACCTAGAAACAGGGACCGGCGCTAGGCCCAGCAACGCCGACTCCTAAAGAAGACTGTAGCAAAATTGAAGTAATATGAGAAACAGTTTTGAAATAACATAAAAGACCCATGTTTGTCTAAGTGTTGTCTAAGGTTCCATGCCTCGACCCCAAAAAAAGGATGCCAAGTAAAAGACCCATGTTTGTCTAAGTGTTGTCTAAGGTTCCATGCCTCGACCCCAAAAAAAGGATGCCAAGTAAAAAGGATATATGAGGTTCAGCTTTCACACTAGGAAACATTTTTATCCTCCTAAAAGGAGATACATGAGGCATAAAGATGCATCTAGATTACAACCGCTAGGCTGGAACAAAGTATATTTGTCTTGATTTATTTACTTTTCTTTTGCTCTTCATTCATGGTTTAACTGTGTAAAGCATATAAAGATATTATGAAAAGAGTTATGAATGTTCGAGTGTACTATAAATATGACCGGAACCATACATAGATACTCAAATTACTATGTTTCAGTTCTCTATTTAGTATATATCTTGAAATTGGTTCATATACATACACTATCATCTTGCTTTTTGTGTTGAGCTCGAGATGGCTCCTCACAAGTCAATGATTAGTTATTCTCATTGATGTTGATAGAAGTTATCACCGATCACTGATTTGTATTAATAGATAGAACTACAATGTTTTCTTGAGTGAATAAATTTTGAACTACAAGTTACTTCTATCAATGTTTAGTATTCAAACTGATATACGTTGTGTTTTTATTATAATTTTTTGAAGGGGCTTTCTATCTCATTATTTGGTTGCCACAAGATTTTCATTGAGAAGGATAGGTGCCCAAGCTCGAAAAGAGAAGTGTTGACGGTGAGTTGACTATGGACAATGACTTCGCTTTTTATTCCAACTACAAATTTCAAATAGCAAGTTTAAACAATACTCTCAACACCCTGCCGCTAGGTGCGTGATTAGATCAAATCATATGTAGTGCGCAATGTCATCTTCCTAATTATTGTTCTCGTATTGGTGTTTGATCAACAATGGTATGCAAGTGATTGTTTCAGTTGGTCCTCATATTTGCTAGCTAGCTACTGCTATGGAATTTCATACAAAAGGTTGCAATGAAAATTTCTAGCTAGCTATATATATATATATATGCCTTCTTTTTCTTTTTGGAATGATCAAAGTGCGAGGTTAAATAGCAACCTGAAATAAAACTTTAGGTTATTACACTTCTCATTTTGCAATCAATTTGTTTGATCAACAATTATACATGATTTTGCAATCATATATGAGCAGTATATATATATATATATATATATATATATATATATATATATATATAGAGAGAGAGAGAGAGAGAGAGAGAGAGAGTCCAGCTACTATACTATTATGAGTACGATCGCCCTCGTACTGATAAGTTGTTTTTGATGATACAGCTTCCAAATCGACGATCCACACCGTTAAACGTTATCTAGAGCATTTGAAACATCTAGAAATCAAATTTCATAATTTTTTGACATCATTTACCTTACGATCAAAAGCTCACAAAATTGATAATTTTTAACGGCCGCTATGGAATACTTGCTAGTTTAACGGTGCAAAAGAATCCGAATAGGGTGAATTTTTGATAGAAAATTCTATTAGCTACCTAGATAAAGATCAATAACTCCGATTTTAAAATTTCTGGATCCGATCATTCATTTTTAAGACATCGTTCGATTTTGACCGTTCATTTTATGCCCGCTTGATGGACTTTATTATGATTTCGAAAAATTACGAAATTTATTTTCTAAAAGTTTCTGTAATATACCGAAAATTCGGAAAGTAAATATCGAACTTTAGTCAAATTGACCAAAGTGCGAGAACGGTAC
The DNA here is from genome assembly GCF_001540865.1 of Ananas comosus. NCBI lineage: Eukaryota > Viridiplantae > Streptophyta > Magnoliopsida > Poales > Bromeliaceae > Ananas > Ananas comosus. Next base: position 79,982 of record NW_017893418.1, read on the forward strand.
ACTTCGGAAAGTCCGAAGGTGTTGAAATGAGTAAAAGTGAGTTGTGGAAGGTTTTCGAGAGCTAAAGAATCGAATCCTGCAAAGCTGCAGATTTTCAGCTCTCGGGGACCGGTCCCTGGTGGTAGAGACCGGTCCCCGAACGCGTATGAAACGAGACAGCCGAAAAATCGGCTAAGTCCTGGAAGATCAGCTCTCGGGAACCGGTCTCTGTCTGAGAGACCGGTCCCCCAGAGACCGGTCCCATAGGGAGAGACCGGTTGCACTGCGCGCAGCAGCTCTGGCTGCGCTGGGACAACGTTCGGGAATCGGTCCCTGCTCGGGGAGACCGGTCTCTGCCTGCGCGGAATGCCCAGTTCGGGCAGTGTATTAAAGTGAAAGTTGAGGGGTTTATTTGCATTTTGGCAACCCATTGAGTATAGTATTGGGGTAAATGAGGGATTTCTCTCATTTCTACCCTCTCACACTCTTCTCTCCCCCTCTCTCTCTAGAAGACAAAAGAGGAGAAGAAGACAAGGAAAAAGAAGGAAAAGAAGAGGAAGAAAGTGGAGAAGAAGAAGAAGAAGTGAAGAAACTCCTTCTCCTTCATCTCTAGCTTGAAGAAAAGGAAAGCTTGAGGTAAGCTTTGAACCCTAATGTAGTAAAACCCTAGAAATGGGTTTGAATAAACCTAGAAATGGTTTTTATGGAGCATTTGGAGTATTAGAAGCTTTTCTTTTGCTTCTAAAGGGATCAAAACCTTGGTTTGCTTTAGAGGTGAGCTTGGACCACCTCTAATGGTGAAATCCAAACTAGGGTTTTGGTAAGCCTAAGAATGGTTCTAATGGGCTATTTAGAATATAATGAAGCTACTTTTGCTTCCCAATGAGATCAAACCCTAGGTATTACATGAGTATTGGAGCTAGGGCACCAAATTGGGGCTTTTGCTCATGAGGGATTCCAAGTGCAATTGACCCTCCGAAAACCTAATTGGGGGTATTTCCGACGCGTTGGTGCGCTCGGATTAACGTTACGAAAGGTGTATGTAAAGTTATGGGCAAAATGGCCTAATAGGGCTTCGTTTTGCCGCAGGTAAAGAACGAAGCATCTAAAAATCCTAAGAAAATCATCGGAGCACCTAAAGAGACCTACAAGGTGGGTGGTGCTTTTCAAACTCATTGAAATTCTCTCTATGCCTAATGTGTCATTCTTTGAGCATATGTTCTATATATTGTTGCATGCATTTTAGGGTAAAGTAATGATGAAATGTGATGATTGCATGATTGTGAGCACAACTTGCATAATGAGATGGTTGAGAACCTAATAATGTCAAAACCCTAGATGTATGCATGAGAGAAAATGTGAGCACCCAAAGTGAGCAAAAGAACAGAGTGACACTGTGACATAGATCGAGTGGCATCTAAATAATGTAAAGTAAAGTGACACTAGAGTTAGTGTGAAGCAAAGAATCGAAGTGATATAAAGAATGATGACGATCACTAAAGCTAAAGCAAAGAGAGCAAT
>NW_017893419.1:0-378 GCF_001540865.1 Ananas comosus
AAAAATGATTTGGCTACAATGGGTATCTCGCTTTGGGAATCTCCTGTGCCACTATCCAAATGAATACCGACATTCTCGTCAAGTGGCACATCCTATAAAAAAAAAAAAAAGAGAAAAGAATAAAAAATGAGAAAGAAAATGAGAAGAAAAAATGTTTGAATATAGAAAATCTCACTATATCAAGAGCTTCAAGTGTTGAAGGTGTAGGCTCGTAGTCCACTTCGTCGCCGTAAGGTGATAAAGCATCTTCCGGATCATTATTTGATTTTGACTCTATCGGAAAACCTGCGCACAAAAAGAGACAATAAAAATATATATAAGGGATGCTTTCATAGGGCATACTGTCTTTTATGTATTAAAAGAAACTTTGACAAAAAA
>NW_017893419.1:1798-2242 GCF_001540865.1 Ananas comosus
AAAACTGAGGCCGAGAACTTCAAATTGAGGAGAGTCATCGGAAGGACCAGCTTGGATATGATCATATTCTGGAAATAAATCAAATTGCTTTCCCTCTAGTTCTAGAGAGTTCGGTGCTCTTTCATTTATAACATCTGAAGAATTCAATCTCCCTTTAAAAGTTGAATGTTTCTCTAAAATAATACTCTAAAATAATAACACTTTTTTTCTTCTTCTTGCGAGGATCATCTGCATTTAATAAATAACCCACTCCATGCTTGAAGCTCGAATGCACGCTATTAAACCACCAACGCGCATAATGTAAAGTCGGTTTGCCAATCCGATCTTTCTTTGGTATAAAATAGTTAGTAGAAGTTCCATATCGCACGAAATGATTCCAACACCTAGCAAGTGTTCCAAGATGATTGGCTAATTTAGGAACATTGATACTTTCAGGAAAAGATT
>NW_017893419.1:3097-4350 GCF_001540865.1 Ananas comosus
ACTTCAAACACATAAATATTTTATTATAAAAAGGTATAATATAAACAAATAAGAAGGGTTAATGTGCAATTTCATATCATGATCCCACGATCCTATCTCGTAACTTCCCACCTCTCCCATACGCACGCACCATACGCACATTCTCCAGGACAGTTACAACTAATCCCATAAATACCTCTCGAAACAAAAAAGAGAGACACAGTTTTTTTTGAACCTTCAAACTTATTCCCAAAAAAAAATCCATCCCATCTTACTGTCTACAAAAAAAAAAAGAGAAAGGTAAAAAAAAAAATATATTTTTTTTCTCTTCTCCATTAACGCCACAATCAAAGCTCTCTCTCTCTCTGTCTGTCTGTCTGTCTCTCTCTCTCACCATTAACACACCTATCACCCCTAACCTCGTCTTCGTCCTCCTCCCTCCCGTCGCCGCTCTTCGTCCATTAACGCCCCGGCCCGAGCGCTCGAAGGTCCTCCAATGGCGGACGCCGCAATCGACGCGGCGAGGGAAGTGGCTCCGCCGCCGCCGCCGAAGGCCTCGGAGCGTGAGATTCGACCCTCCGCCGCCGCCGCTCCCTCTGCCTCCTCTGCCTCCTCCTCTGCTTCCACCTCCTCCAATCCCGACATGGAGGCGCCGCCGCCGAAGCCCTTGCCCCTCCATGGCGTCGTCGGACCCGAAGAGCGAGATCCAAGCCGTCGTCGCTTCCTCCAGCCCCGCCGTCGACCTGCTCTCGGCGACCCTCATGGGCGCGCTCTTTGGATGCAGTCCGGCTTCCTCCGACCACTAAACCCCGCGCCAAACTCTGTACTTCCCGATCCCCGACGACGCGCCCACGGCGACGGACGACCGCGACGGCGACGGCGACGACTACGCCGGCGATGAGGAGGAGGACGAGGACCTGGGGAAGCCCTTGGAACTGTTCCCGCGGGGACAGCTCATCTCCTTCCTCCGCTCTGCGGTGACGCGCGACCCGCGCACGCTCTACCGAACTCCACTGAGCGCCTCCGCCGAGCTCCACCAAGCTGCGCCGCGTCTCCACCGCATCTTTTCCGAACTCCACCGAGCTCTGCTGAGCGCCCTCGCTGAGCTTCACCGCGCTCCGCCGCGTCTCCATAAGTTTCCTCTTCACACCACACCTTCCACCCGTTCGATGAAATTCCCAAACGAAACCAGAGGAAGCCCGATCGGATCGGCGGCGGTCGGAACAGCCCCGATGAGATCTTGACGGCAGTGACCTCATCGGGCGCCGCCACCC
>NW_017893419.1:6414-31293 GCF_001540865.1 Ananas comosus
TTGGATTGGCATAGTTTCGGGATCAAAAGTGAGTTACGGATGTAGCTGTATATGATTGGATTCGGGTATGGGCCTAAACTTCAGGCCCATGTAGATGGACTCAGTCTTGGGCCTGAATGTATAGTCACTAATTTTGGATATGGGCTCGGGCTTAATTTAGGTCCATATTCTCTTTGGGTAAATTATAAACATTGGGCCCAGATTTATGTTTGGCTGAGCCTGAGTGGTTCCGGTAGAGCTTGGAAACTCATGTCGATCTTGAGGTGAGTATGGGCTTGGTCCAATATGAGATTTTGCAATGAAAATCATTTAGGAGTTGTTTGAAGATCAAAATTATTTAAATATATAGTTCAGAAATCAAATCTCATCCACTTAAAAAAAAGATCTTCGAATGCCATTTTTAATTTGTTCAAATTTCTCAGTCATACCGATAAATGGAAAATAACTTAACTTTAATTTGGACAGCATCTCGATTTGGTCTAGATGTTAGCCAAATCGGTATCCGACGACCGCCAGATAGTCTATATATAAAGAATATAATAGGGCTAAAACTCTTAACCCGGGCTTAAGCATTTTCGGGTGGTGGCTACCTCATAGAGGTAAGAGAGTTAAGCGTGCTAAAAGGACGGGAGTAGTCTAAGGGATGGGTGACCCCCTGGGAAGTCAGGCGGCGTCACAGATGGTATCAGAGCCAATTACGCAGCCCGAAAGTGTGAAATGAGTCTCGGCTGAACAAGGTCTGGATGACGGGCCCTACGCGAGACCGAGTTCTCACAATCCGCTGGTGAACTGGTGTGAGTCTGCGAGGCCTGACGAAGGACGTCGGGCAGCTTGGAAGGCAGGGGGAAGATTGTGAGAGCAAGAACGTACCTAGTACTATAGACTATAATCAAGGCTACCAACTCTTAACCCGGCTATAAGCATTTTGGGTGGTGGGCTAGACCCAAGGAGGGTTAAGAAGAGTGTAAGCGTGCTAGAACGGAAGTAGTCCTAAGGATGGGTGACCCCCTGGGAACTCGGGCGTCACATCGAGGAGATTCGATTTTGGATAGAATTTCAGGGGTTCGATGAACATCCATTATTCTTCCCCACATATAAAAGTCGATCATAAGAACAACATATCAACAGTCTGATTGATTTCTTTTTTGCTCTTAAGTTATGAAGCAAAGGAATTAAGGGGAGTAATTTTTTCTCTCTTTATCTCCAATTGACAGTGTACGGCAACAGAGATGAATCAATCCCTCTCTTAATCCTCATTTTACATTCGTGCGGGACAACAAGGTCGGGCACAAATCCCTCCTTCTGCTCCCTTTTTTGTAACAAAGGCTTCCTCTTCCCTCTCTTTCATAATCTAGGAAGTGAAATAGTTCTCTCCTCTTTTGATAATATAATTTTTTTTGGCAAAGCAGGAGAGCCACCGCTCTTCCCTTCTGTGATGAGGTATATATTTTCTCCTTTTAAGAGAAGAGCACCCGCCCCTCTTTTCCAAGTTCGTCGTCGAAAGATGCCTCTCGGCATCTTTCGTCACAGTAACCCTGGTGGGACTTCCGAAGCTCCTGTAGCCAACTCGTTGACCGCGATATCCGCTGCGGCATCCTTCTCAAACATTGGTGGCGCGATGGCTCGTCCCGGGCTTTCCAACTTGTAGCCGTTTCCAGCATCCACAGCAAGCACACCGTCAACCCCCATGGGAATATGAGAACGCGAGAAGAGCAAGCGTGTCGACGACAGCTTGGCAGATCGGCGAGCCCCGCATCTCATCGTCGAGCGCGCTCGGTACGTCCCACGGCATGAGAGGGGAGAAGACGAGGTACGGCTCAAGGGTGCGGCTGAACCCCGCGCCGCAGATATCTTCCTCAAGATATCCATTTAGGAAGGTAGTTTTCACATCCATTTGGCAGATCTCATAATCATAGTATGTTGCAAGGGCAAGTAGTGTTCGAATCGATTTAAGCATGGCCACAGGTGAAAAAGTCTCCTGATAGTCAATGCCTTCGCGTTGACTATAACCTTTCGCAACCAGCCTTGCTTTATAGGTCTCTACCTTTCCATCCGAACCTATCTTTCTTTTGTAGATCCATTTACACCCGATAGGTACTATACCTTCTGGTGGGTCTACCAAAATCCAAACCTGGTTGGAATGCATTGAGTCAATAGCATCCAGCCATTTCTCGGAATCGATGTCAGACCCTATCTCCCATTAGGAACATTTCCTCTACTTCCTCTGTAACGATACCTAAGTGTCTTTTAGTGGGATGGGAGATTCTACTTGACCTACGAGGTGGAGGAGGTATTACATGTACTGGCTCATCTTAAATAGGTTCTATAGGTTTGATGACTCGTTGCTCTTCAGAGACTCTTTCTTCGAGCTCAATTTTTCTCCCACTAGCTTCTTCTTGAATAAACTATTTTTCCAAGAAAATAGCATGTTTGCTCACAACTACATTGTGATTCTCTGGGATATAAAAATGGTAACCTAAGGTTTCTTTAGGATATCCAATAAAACGAGCCCTCTCAGACCTAGCCTCTAACTTGTCCACCTGTAGTCGCTTAACATAGGCCGGACATCCCCAAATCTTGATATGACCAAGGCTTGGATTCTTACCATGCCACATCTCATACGACGTGGTAGGAACAGATTTAGAGGAAACCCTATTTAACAAGTAAGCTGCGGTAAGCAAAGCATGTCCCCAAAAATAAAGGAAGATCAATGATGCTCATCATGGATCGAACCATATCCAATAAGGTTCGGTTTCTCCGTTCTGACACCCCGTTGAGTTGAGGTGTTCCCGAAGGAGTCCACTATGAGGTTATGCCGTTTTCTTTGAGATAATTTAGAAACTCTCTACTAAGGTATTCTCCTCCTCGATCTGATCGAAGAATCTTGATAAATTTTTCAGTTTGTTTTTCTACTTCATATCTGAATTCTTTGAACTTTTCAAAATTCTAAGACTTGTGTTTTACAAGATACACATACCCATACCGTGAATAATCATCGGTAAATATTATGAAGTAGAGATAACCTCCCCTAGCATGCACATCAAATGGCCCACACACATTAGTGTGTATCAAGGAAAGTATCTCAGTGGCCCTTTCCCCTTGTCCTAAAAAGGGTAATTTAGTCAATTTTCCTTGAAGACAAGATTCACAAAATGGATAAGACTCTGAAGTCAATGGGCCGAGAATCCCATCTTTATCCAATTTATTTATCCTTTCTTCTTCAATATGACCAAGCCTGAGGTGCCACATATACTTTAGGTTCATCTCATCTCTAGGTCTCTTAGACCCAACAGCAGTCACTACTTGCTCAGAAATATTTATAGATACATCCATATGTAAATGATAAAGACTGTCAATTATAAAACCACAGCCAATAATTTTATTTCTAAAATAAATTATGCAGTTGTATTTATCAAAATTAAACCATCTTGTGCTGAAAGGAAATAGAAATCAAATTTCTGCTAGCAGCAGGTACATAATAACAGTCTTTAAATAATAAACATATCCTGACGGTAGTCGCAAAGGATAGGTGCCAGTAGCTATTGCAACAACTCTTGCCTCGTTGCCTACCCGTAGGGTCACTTCACCTTCCCTAAGCCCTCTACTTTCCCTTTAGACTCTACATTGAAGTACAAAAGCACTAGAATTAGAGTCAATAACTCAACTGGAAGTAGAGGAAACCGTAAGGTTAGTTTTTATTACGAGCAAGTCTGACATACCTTCCCTAAAGTGTGTCTTTCCTCTTATTCTTTAGGCTCTCCAGGTAGAAAGGACAGTTTCTCTCACAATGACCGTCAACATTGCAATGGAAACATTTTCCTCTGTTAGCGGCCCTTTTCTCAGGAGCTTCCTTCTTGGGCTTATTTTCCGTCTCTTGTTTCTTCGCGGGTTTCTTCTTCTAATTAGACTTTCTTTTGGAAGAGGAAGCTCGCTCCACAGCGAAAACCGTACCCTTTGAACTTTTCAAAGTTCCCTCTATTATTACCAACATGTTCAATAACTCTGCATTGGTGCAGTCAATTTTATTCATATGGTAGTTTACAATAAACTGTCCATATGATATAGAAAGGGATTGCAGGATTAGATCAACTTGCAATTCCTTGTCCATTTTCACGCCGAGCTTCTTAAGCTCCTCGAGGTTTATGATCATTGTCAAACAATGATCATGAACGGTGTAAAGGGCTGAAACTTGATTAGAAGCTAATTGTGATAAAAGTGATCACAATAATGCTAAAATGAAAATTATGTGTTTCTAAACTTAATTAGTAGCTTGAGAATAGCAATTGACATGTTTTGAAAGTGTGAGGATAGACACGAATGGAATCAAAGTGGTTAAAGACATCCAATTGCCATTGCTACTTGAATGCTGAAATTTTAGTCGATTGGGTCAAAAATGATCAAATTGATGCCAAATTGGGAATTAATTGCTCCCAAATTAATTTGATAGCTTGGGAAGCTTCTTTGGATGATTTTGCATGTGTTCGAATGAAATTGAAGTGAATTAAATATAAGAAATAAGGGACTAGATCATCTGCTACTGCTGCTGCCAGCAGGGACTGAATTGCGAGACTGCAGGGACTGAAATGTAAATCTGCAGGTTGCAATGCACTTTTGCAATTTTCAGGGGCTAAGCTGCATTTTCTGGACTTATCACTTCACCCTTAGTGGATTACACCTGTCCAAGAGCTGAGATCTCATTTCCCTTCTCTTCCTTATCATCTGTTTCCTTCTTCTTTTTTTTTTTTTTTTTTTTTTTTTTTTTCTCTCTAGACTAAGGAAAGGTTGAGACATTGAAGTTGGCAGCTTGGAAGCTTGTGAGCTGAGGAAGATAATCTGATCCAAGCAGGAATTTTGGATGGTTGAGCTGAGAGCAACCTGGTAGAAGCTTAAATTAAGTAGCAGAATTGAAGCTGTGGGTTATTGGAGCTTGCTCGAACAAGGGACCAGCTGAGAAGACTTGGAATTTGAGGTAAGAACTTAATTCTCTGTTGGAATTAAGTATTGCTGTCCTAAGATGGGATTCTAAAGGATTAAAGTTTGCTGAAATTTCAGATTGAGATTTGGGGCCCTGGGTTAATTAATGAGGAAGGAAATTGGAGGAGTTCCGGATTAAGGTAAGTTAATTCTATATCTAATTTGAGTTGAATAACTTACCTTAGAGTTGATGTCTATATGGATTTCCTATTACTAGAAGCAGCAGAGTTGAAGGCATGATTGGATGAAGTTGCCGAATTGGAAGATTGGGCTATTTGAAGTAGTGAGTAACTTGCTACAGCTTTTAATTAAGTTAGACTTAATTACTGATTAATTAGTATTGAGGATACTACTTGGAATTTCAGCTAAGGAAGTTGCCACTTGAAGCTGCTGCTTGGTGAAAATTCTGAGCACCCAGAATTGGAGAGGACTCGAGGAGCCTCTAGGTGTTTTGCATTTCAACAAGTCTAGTACAACCTTGAAGTGGAGCCTTAACAATTGTAAATCATTGAAGCTGAAAACGAACTGATTTGCGTATGCTAAAATAATCATAAATGAAGTGGCTTGGTGCAGTTAGTGAGGTAAAAATGGATTACTAGCTACTCACAGTTCAAGAACTTACTTTAGTGCTGACATAAACATATATTATGCTGCTGCTTGAAGTGATCGAGTGAAGTTGAGGCTGGTTGAAGCTGTCGAGTGGAAATTCAGCTGAATTAGAAGCTTTAGTAAATTGAGAGCAACTTAGAAAAGCTGCTAATTCAGATAGATAGGGTAATGACATTTGAATCGAGTAATACTAAGTACTATAAGATACTTCCTAAATTGTGAAGTAAATATGGAAGTTCATGGAACCAAATTTCAGCATTGAAAGTAGTTTGTTAATAAAGCTGAAATGGAATTGATTGAATGATAAATTGAGATAATTGTGACAAGGAGTTAGATTAGCTACTCCATTAGAGTTTTGAGCATAAGAACTAATGGTACCCTGCTTATAATAGTTGCTTAAAGAAGAGATGAAGTGCTGAAAATGCAGCAAAAAGTAAGATTTCAGCTTAAAGCTGAAGTCAATTTTGAGTTGACACTTTATGTAGCATGGAAATGCTAACTTGTAAAATATGAGAATATGACTCTAGTTTAATCTCTTTTACTCCTCTATAAATGAAAAGTAAACTTGCCCAAAAGTCTAATTTGACCTTCCGACAGGTCGACGACGCGCTGATTACGGTAGAGACCGTTCTAGTGTTATTTGCACCGAGTCACGAGAGATAGTTGTCGACGCATTTCGAGACATTGATCTTAGTTAATTGACACCACTTCAGGTGGGTGGTGCTATCCGAAATCTTTGAATCACCTTTTATGTCTATGATAATTTATTGAGCATATTTATATTTGTAGTCATGCATTATAGGGTATGGGCATTGTGCAAGTGAAAGTGTGAATTCCTATCAACAGTGAGAACATGTGAATATTAGAATGTGGACATAGAACCCTATGAATGTATGGACTATAACAATAGTGAACTTAGTGACATTCTAACTAGAGATTTGGTTAGCATCGAGAAATGAAATTGTAACTAGCATAAAGAGCTAGTTAGAGTTAAAGTGTGACATTTTCTGTTGTTGAATCCTCTAAAGGAGGATCAGATCATACTCACATAGTCTGTTTTGAGCTTGGTGGTGGTCGCTCCACCCAAGCAGTGCACTCCGGAGGTTGTCACATGATGGGCTAAAGTATTTGCCCATGGACTAAAGTATCTGTCCAGCAGACGATCCCGTCAGGAGGCAGCTTAGGGCCCGATTATCAGGGATTGCGTTGGTGAGTTATTGTTAACCAAAGGATTAACCAGTGGATTGGATAAATTCAGTAAAAAGCATGCATGCATATTTACAGTTTTCCTATATTGCTTTCTTTCAGCTTTGTACAGGCATTGTAGTAGTTATATGTTATAGTTGGTTACTATCTGTTTACTTCTTTTGCCTACATATGCCTGAATAGACCTAGTGGGTGAGTCGGCGAGGTCGGCGGCCGAACCCACTCGAAACTTTCAGTAGTTCTCATACCACTAACCATACAGGTTCCAGTGCGAGCGGTGTGGCCGAGAATCGTGGCAAGAGCCCCGCAGCTTAGCTAGCTGACGCCAGAGTATAGTAGTTTACCATTTTGAGTTCATGTGGGACATTTTGATGTACAGAGACATGTAAATGAATGTATTATAAAGCTTGTAAATAACTAAATGTTTCAGTTATTTAGTTATGTAAAGTTCAGTTTAAAAGTTTTAAATTACAGTGAATTTCATGTATAGCTAGCTTACTATCACTTGTGGTTGTTGCTTGCCCTCGTGCAAGCCATATATATTGAAATGTTATCCTGGAAATTGTTTATCTCTTTATATATGTACTCGTTGTTGTTGAGCCTTGGGCGGACGGAGGAGGTTCTGTCCGTTCGGCGTCTGTGTATGGGCCCGGATCGACCAAATTGGCGATAGCGGGACGTGACAAACGGACTGCCCTTTTGTTAGTTATTAGACGGTTTGACAACGTGAGGTTTACCTGGTCGAGAATAGTGCAGAGCTTATTAGAATTTAAAACTATTTTTAAGTTCCTCAGCCAGTCTTTATAATTAATTTCAGTTAAGGTTTTGTGTCGAGAATACGAGAGAGATAATTGGAAGTAGTCAATAGCTTTGCAGAGAGTAAAGATTCAAGTTAGATATTTGTATTTGTTTTGAAAATTTATTTTAGAAATTTTAAAAACAAATTTAGCCTCCCACTAATTTTTCAAGTCTCTTACACTTCTCGGATAGAGAAACGGAAACCCAACGCGACAAAGGATTTCAAGTGGGTATTGCGGTCCCACCAGTTTAACGTACCACCTCACCTAACAGTTATTGGTGATATGCAAACCGATGAGTAGACAACTCTTGTCCAATGCTTCTCAAGCAAATTACAGTGATCGGTCTCTAAGTCCTGAAGGCCTCACCTGACAGTTATTGGCCCCATTCCTTAGTTAAGTCGGACCCACCGTTCAAACGCGTAAGCAAAGCCGTCATTGGGTCCCTCACCTGACAGTTATTGGGCCCAACCCCATCTTTACTCCGCAGCATCTCATACTAATAGAGTGGATGCGCATTCCCGATGCAACTAACCACTGTAACCAGCCGTGCCAATCAACACCAGAAAAACGTCCGCACTTCTACAACGGCGGAAGACCGCTCGACTTAATATTTATGAGAAGATTTAAAATTTAGGTCTCAAAAAAAATATATACATCTAATGCAAATAAAATTAATCTGGGCATGAAAATATAATATAACTGGTGATGATCATGGATCTTAGAAGTGGATTCGGACTCGAGCCACTGAGTCGGAATCGGGGTCATAGGGTCATAAATTACAAGCACACACATGTCATTGGTTTGATCATCTTCAACTTCGTGAACCGATCTGGAGCTTCAACTTGATCCGATCCTTATCAACACCTTGATCCGACCGCCATCAAGTATTCGTCTCTATCCGGGCCTTGCGAACTTTTGGGCTTGCAACCGATCAACCAATGACGTGCAACCATACATTATACAACCCAACAATAAAAATAAAATAAAAATTAATTATATCTGATAACTTTAATCTCTAACCTATTGAGACACGCAGGTCTCCAAATAAATCGACTTGTGTACGCAGGCACAAATATAGCTATATCTAATACAAAGTCCTTAATTTAAATAAATTTAAAATTACAGGATTCTACATACACATCATACATCACATATCGAATCAAAAATAAATAGGTCGCTATCCATGATCATCACCGATATGCATCTCATACATCACATACATAATTAATTTTGGGTATTCTAATTAACCGTTAACCGATAATTCGAAAAATAATATATAGTGACTAAATCACAAAAAACAATCAATCTTATTGATTGTCTATAATTTTGATCAAAAATTTAATCTTCAAAAACAACTTGATCTCATCAAGATGTTAAATTTGACCTAATCAANGGTCTTAGGGTCATAAATTACAAGCACACACACGTCATTGGTTTGATCGTCTTCAACTATTTGATCCGATCTGGAGTTTCAACTTGATCCGATCCGTATCAACACCTTGATCCGACCGCCATCAAGTGTTCATCTCGATTAAGTCTTTGCGTACTTCTTGACTTGCAACCGATCAACCAATGACGTGCAACCATACATTATACAACTCAACAATAAAAATAAAATAAAAATTAATTATAATTGATAACTTTTATCTCTAATCTATTGAGACACGCAGGTCTACAAATAAATCGGCTTGTGCACGCAGGCACAAATATAGCCATCTCTAATACAAAATCCTTAATTTAAACAAATTTAAAATTACAGGATTCGGCATACACATCATACATCACATGTCGAAACAAAAATAAATTGGCCGCTATCCATGATCATCACCAATATGTATCTCATACATCACAACATAATAATAAATTTTGGGTATTCTAATTAACCGTTAACCGATGATTCGAAAAATAATAGTGACTAAATCACAAAAAATAATCAATCTTATTGATCGTCTATAATTTTGATCAAAAATTTAATCTTCAAAAACAACTTGATCTCATCAAGATGTTAAATTTGATCTAATCAAATTAGATTCATATGTATATTTTTTCTTTTAAAATTAATCTAGAGGAGAAGAGATTTTAAAAGAAAAATAATTTTTTTTAAAAAAAATCTATTCCGTACGGATGCTACAATCGCATCGGTACGATCGCTACAATTTTTTTTTTTTTTTGCTAGTTTGCTTGAAAACAAGAAACCGTCGATTAAGTTGTTTAATCAATTCGAACTTTTCGAATTAATCAAAACGATCTATAAATCGTTCTACCGGCGAAAAATAGTTTAGAATACCTAAATTCATAATTTTAATCTTAAAAACATGAGGATTGCTCTGATACCACTGTTAGAAAATTGCGTACGGTAAAACGTAGCGGAAAAAGAAATCAAACAAATTTGATTTTTGAAAACTCTCGAGATCCAAGCTAAAAAATCACGCAATTAGGATCCCTCATGTTCTTCTTTAAGATTAAAGGAGAAAAGTAAGATCGAATCTTTACCTTTTTCGTGGATAGATCTTCACTTCAATTTGATGATCGTAGAATTCTATTTTCTTGAAGCCGCACACGCGTCCGACCTCTATAGGTATCCACACAAGGTTCTTGATTTGATCATGTCCTAACCGGGGTGCTAGCTCCCTTGCAAAAGGACGTCTATTTGCTAGAAGATGGAAGAGAGAGGAGAAAAGAGATGACGGCTAGGATTTTCCAAAAACTCTCGTATTGTTATATAGAGGAATATAATCCTCTTTTAATAATATAATAACCATTAAGGATAAATACAAATCTAGATTCAAATTTATCCTTTCCTTAATTAGTTAGATCAATCAAATCCTAATTTGATTCGACTTGAACTTAATATTAATTTGATCTTATCAAATTAATAATGTAATATTTGCACATAAGTCCTCTTATAATTTACTAACTATTAGTAAGTCCTCTCTTGTAACATTTACACTTTAATACCACTAATTTGTAATAATTACAAATTAGTCCAATTATCAACATATTGACAATTAGGTCCTCCGACGATTCAATAATCGCGATCTAGCTATCCGATCAATCATAACCTCTTATGTGTGTGACCACATAGGTTCTATTCTATCTGGTAGTGAGATATATTTTGATCACTATCAACAATATCACTGAAACTCCTTTCAGTGGATCGGAACAATTCCAACTCAGCCCAATGAGAATTATCGATCATCTAGATAATTCTCATGAGTCTCACAATCCACCAGTGACGCCTAGCAGCATGTAGTGGCATTCCAGTAGAATGGAATACTGAACCTCTTGGTACAGTTACCGTGTGATACAATCCTTCTATCATGAGTCCCGACTAGACGGAGGTTATGGAATAACTCGTCAAACCCCATCGTCTGTCATATGTTAAATTTATTCGACTCGAGTTTCTAATATCGGAAACCCTTTTCCGCTATTTATTCTGCCCTGGCCAAGGTCTTCTAAACTCGGTCTCATAAATCACATAGGACTAACACCCCTATCTACCAAGGGAGATAGATTCCATCTAAGTGCGCACCCTATTCCTACAATGAACCTACTGCAGCCAACATGCACCGCAAGGACCCGAATGGCTAGGGACCAAGTGTATGTACAGTCAAACTACAGTAACCTCATTGTGAATAGCCGAGGCACCGCAGGTCAAAGGACCAGTCACACTACTGCAACAATTGAGTAAGTCACTGACGAGTGAGTAGACATCCAAGTGACTTCTCGCGTTGGTCACGCTCGGTACCCTTGTTCTCTAACAACCACCTGCATATTCGCTTCAGTGTCCCCACACTGTCGACTCGAGACTCGTCTATCCAGAAAGGGAAGTGACCTATGCACCAATCTCACCGAATCAATCACCATCCCCGTGATGATCCATTGATCGGGAGTATTTAGAAATTAACCATCAATGACACATGTCTCAAATTCTCAATACTTGAGAATATATGTCATCATATTATTAATTCCTTGGACGATTCATGGACACATACACAACATGAATGGAAATAAAAATCCGAAGTTATTCATAATATTTAAAAGTCAAATACAAATTTATGTCCTAGAAAGAATACATGTGTCGGCCTGGTTGGCTTCTAGGGCATACATCTAGCATCGGTGTATGGTGTTCCTTTCGACGACGAAGGGTTACTTAGTGTGTATGTCGAGGTTGAGATCTCCAGGGGAGATTCAATTACTGAGGCGATTCGATGTTGGGGTGTAGTATACTGAATTTTAGCAAATTGCGAAGTTCAAACAAGGGGAATGATATTTGGAACCTCCCTACATGTTTTAAAGAGTTTAAAGATGTTTACGGACAAGTTTGGAAGTGATCGGATTGTCGGAGACAAGAAAATGCATTGCCATTTCGAGTTTGGCATTTTATGCATTGGTGTACTGGTACAAATATAATGCTGTACCGGTACAACAAGCAGCAGAGTCAGCAGGTGCGTGGCAGCAGGGGTCATTTGGTCTTTTGGGCTCTTGTGCTTATCCTCTTAAGTCTTAGCTCGACTTCTGAAGCTACCCAAGAGTGCTGGGAGTTCAGGAGTAGGGTTTGGCTTCTCTCTCACTCCCTCTCTCTCTAGGAATTTCTCTCTCTACTAGGAATCAAGGGTTTAAGCTTGATTCTCTTCTTTGCTTGTTGGTTACTGGCAAGAAGTGGTTTGGAGCTGCTGTGGAAGAAAGAAGAAGGAGTTTTAAAGAGTATTTCGCAACCTTGAACATTGTTCTTGCAGGATGAGGCTTTGGAGAGGTAAATTACTTATTTACTATCTAGTTTGAGGCATAATAATAGAGCTAAGTAAGATTTGGTCCTTGCTGCCAGCCGAGGTTGGGAGAGGTTCCAGCAGCTAGAGGAGAGTTTTTTTACTGTAATTCCTCTATAATAGAGTAGGGAAGAAGGGAAGTAAGGGTTGAGAAAGGTAATTAGTTAATTAATTACTCTTTTGTTGAGGCAATATAGTGAGGAATTATGCTGATTTTGGTTCTTGTTGGCAGCAGCTACCGAGATCTCCTAGAGTTGATTATTCAACCCTAGTGAGCTAATTCTGGAAATTCTTAAGCATCAGGAAATGAGACTTCAAGTTAAGAAGCTGAACAAGGGAGATTTTCAGCTAGATTAAATAGTTTAAAAGAATATAAAAGCTGTTTTTGAACTAATTGACAGCAGGCTTGCAACAGGATATTAAGTGAGACTCGGCTGAGTATTGGGAGCTTTCGGAGGCTGAATTAAGTGCCTCAACTTGAACCTAAACCGAGGTTCAACCTATAGCCTTGTACAAGGTAAGAATGTAGTTGAATTTTGATGTTTGATACCAGTTTCAATGTAGTTTGACGAGATAATTCACAGCTGTAGTGTAGCAGGTTGGGGGATCATTTGGAGCTGATTTTAGTAATAGTTATGGGTTAATTAAAGTATTCCAACCAAAGTGGAAGTGAAGGATCAACTCTGGTACGAACTTAAGTGAGATTTTTGCTGAAATAAGATGCTTAGATAATAGTTCAATGCAGTTTTTATAACTAGTGCGCAGCAGGTGCGAGGATCGTTGTGGACTAAACTTGACACCTTGTTTGGGCTGATTTAAACTAAGTTGGAGGTGCTTCAACCTAAAATAAAGGAAAGCTTAACTTTAAGTTAAGATAAGGTAAGAATTGGTCCATTTTATGTAAAGTTCTATTATCGATATAGAACTTCTGCTCATAGCTGATTTTGGAATTGATATTAGGGGACTTAAAAGCTTCGGATTTCCTTTGAAAGGGAGTTCAACAGGGACCATCGAAGTATAGGTGGGTCTGACCTTTCCGAAATGGGTGAATTCCCTCTATATCTCCTTTGACATTATGAGTGGAAGTTATTACATATTTATGAATATATGTATAGTGCGAGGAATTGAAACATGCGTAAATGTGTAGATCATATCGGATATGATGGCATATCTAAACAATAAGGAAAGACTTATGACTTGCTTATTTCAATAATCACTTATTTGATTATTATGCATTCATAGTATTAATGATTTGTATAAGCAAGTTAAGCTTGAGGTCATTTAAAAGGATATAACTGTTACAGCGTGAATATACCATTTAGCTCAGTTGAACAGCAAAGGAAGTGATGTATTTTGAATTACGCTAGGTAATGTTATATTTTAAGCATGATGGCTATACTTGAACCTGTTGTGCAGATGAATTGGCTTGAGTATACATTCATAGTATAGAATGAACTGTATAGAGATTATGTGAAAAGTATTTCATCGATTATTTTGCCACTTATATTAAGTAGCTGGTTTCTACCTTCATCTGATAGATTGGCTAGAGTTTCACTTGATGATATGAACTAGTCAGGTAATTAGAATTTAGTATTATGACATAACATGAATGTTATACAACTGAATGTAATCTAGTCGATTCAATAGCTAGATTTGGATATGATATCATACTTGTATAATCAAGTAGATGTAATTGCATAGCATTTGTTCTCTCCAAGTAGTGGAGGTTTATATTGAACTACAGAATATGTGCCATGAGTCTTTGAGTATCACTTTAGTAAATCACTTCCCTTATGTGTAAGGAGTAGTGAGAGGACTATGAGTGAGTGACCATGTGTAGCCTGATAGAATCACTAGTACGATGTAAAACTTAAACTTATTAAGTTATACTAGCTATTGATAGTGAATTGTGTCAACAAGTAGTTGATAGCAATTTATGATTTGGTACTACAGTGTCGACCTTGGGTCGAGTTGAGATCCCATGATGTCGTTGTGATATTGTACCTGTTAGAAAATTGCGTACGGTAAAACGCAGCGAAAAAAGAAATCAAACAAATTTGATTTTGAAAAACTCTCGAGATCTAATCTCAAAAACCACGCAATTAGGATCCCTCATGTTCTTTAAGATTAAAGGAGAAAAGTAAGATCGAATCATTACCTTTTTCGCGGATAAATTCTTGCCTCAATTTGATGATCGTGGAATCGGGTTCTCTTGAAGCCGCACACGCGTCCGGCCTCTATAGGTATCCACACGAGGTTCTTGATTTGATCGATGTCCTCACCGGGGTGCTAGCTCCCTTGCAAAAGAAACTTTATCTGCTAAACTCGGAAGAGGGAGAAGAGAGGCAAGATGACGACTTGGTTCTCATAAAATCTCCCTGTAATTTGATATGAGGAATATAATACTAATTCTTAAATATTATAATGTCATATTAAGGATAGTATGAGAATCTGTCGGCCAAAACAAGTCAAACACTTTGCAACGAGACTTTCTCACAATCTAGATGTTAAATTTATCTTTTCTTAATTAGTTAGATCGATCAAAAATCCTAATTGATCGAACTTTAAATTTTATATTTAATTGACTCTTATAGCAAATTAATATACAGACATATTGCCATAAGTCCTTTATAATTTACTAACTATTAGTAAGTCTCTCCTATAGACATATCACTTTAATCACACTAATTTGTAACAATTATAATTAGTCCAAGTTATAGCATATGAGCAATTAGGTCACCTCCGGCGATGTCAATATACCCGCGATCTAAGAGCTACCGATCAATCACAACCTCTATGTGTGTGACTCATGTCTAATTCTATCTGGTAGTGAGATATATTTGATCACAACTTATCACAATACACTGAAACTATCCTTTTAAGTGGATCCGACAATACAATTCGAACCGCCAATAAGAATTATCGTCATACTAGATAATTCTCATGAGTCTACACATCCACTAACATGACGCCTAGACATGTAGTGGCATTCAGTAGAATGGAATTAACTAAACTCTTGGTGGCCTTGTACGTGTGATACATCCTTCTATCATGAGTCCCCTGAATTGCGAGGTTATATGTGAATAACTCGTAAACCATCGTACTGTCATATGTTAAAATTTATTCGACCTGGAGTTACTAATATCGGAAACCCTTTTCGCTATTTTATTCTTGCCCTGCCAAGGTCTTCTAAACCGTCTCATAAATCACATAGACTAAACACCCTATCTAACCAAGGGATGATAGATTCATCTGAGTGCGCACCCCTATCCTACAATGAACTACTGCACCAACATGCACCGAAGGGACGCGCAATGGCTAGGACCAAGTGAGTACAAGTCAAAAATACAGTTACACTCAATTGTGAATAGCCGAGGCACCGCAGGTCAAAGGACCAGTCACACTACTGCAACAATTGAGTAAGTCACTGACGAGTGAGTAGACATCCAAGTGACTTCTCGCGTTGGTCACGCTCGGTACCTTTGTTCTCTAACAACCACCTGCATATTCGCTTCAGTGTCCCCATACTGTCGACTCGAAACTCATCTACCCTGAAAGGGAAGCGACTTATGCACCAATCTCATCGGATCAATCACCGTCCCCGTGATGATCCATTGATCGGGAGAATTTAGGAATAATCACCAATGACACATGTCTCAAATTCTCAACACTTGAGAATATATGTCATCATCTTATTAATTCCTTGGACGATTCATGGACACATACACAACATGAATAGAAATAAAAACCCAAAGTTATTCATAATATTTTAAAATCAAATACAAAATTATGTCCTAGAAAGAATACATGTGTCGGCCTGGTTGGCTTCTAGGGCATACATCTAACAGTACCATGGATTACAACCTGCATATTAGACAGCCTTCGGGTAGGTCTTCATATTAGACAGTCTTTGGGTGGGTCTTCTTATTAGATAGCCTTCGGGTGGGTCTTCATATTAGACAGCCTTTGGGTGGGTCTTCATATCAGACAGCCTTCGGGTAGGTCTTCATACCAGACAGCCTTCGGGTCGGTCTTACAAGATTTAAACTTTGAGTAGTTAAACGACAAGTGGACATTGACTAGAATGGTGAACAATGACATCTTTACCATTAGTATGAATGACAGAATCTATCATAATAAACTAGTACCTGCAACTTGTTGATATATATTTATTTCTGAGCAAATAGTATGATTGGTTTATTTTCATACTTGTTGCAGTTATTTACTTATTTATTGCTATTTACTCATGCCACAGTTAACCTAGTGGTGTATTTCGCCACTCTCGGCGGCTTACCCACTGGGAACTATTGTTTAATAGTTCTCACGCCCTCTTTGTTGTTGTTTTTACAGAGCTTTCCACAGCGAGAAAGGCTAGGGTTCCTGCGAGGGGTCAGCGACTAGCTAGAGCCTTCTGGACGTTTACTAGACAACCTTTATCAGTCTATGTAGTTTAGTTTATTGATGTATATTAACTTCATGTACATTGTACTTTGTTCTTATCTATTATAATAAGGTTTGGGTTGTATAAGTTAAACTTTTAAGCTTTGCTCTGATTACCTGGTTAGAATCGAATACTTTTACTATATTGATTGTAGACGCCTGGTGTATACTTGAATTGTGGTGTATACGGCGGGTCTGTGCACGCGACTGGTGAGCTTTCGCTGAAATCCAGGGCTTGACACGGGGTGCGGCTTCCTTTACTGTCGATAAGGCATAGGAGGATATTGCACGTCGGTGTTGTTGCTAAATTACGTGATGAATTTTCGTTCGAGGTGAAGTATACTAATTTAGAGAATGGAAAGTTTTACGAGAATCTGTATGAACAAGTTTCTTCGGATTGCATTGCTCTCCGCAGTAAATATAAGCGCTTAAAGAACGACTACGGCCTATTGAAAGGCTATTATAATAGTCTACTTGCTGAGAAAGAGCGCTTTTGTAACACACTGGACCTTTGCAAATTGCGAGGTTCGAGTGTTTGGACAATGTTCTGAGTTTTTTCAGACTTTCTGGCGGGTCGTTGACAGTGTTCCGACCTATGGTTTGAGCCTCGAGGATTGAGGTCTGAAGCCTAACACCAAAACCCGAAAAATTGAATTTTTGGTTAGCTCTCGGGTAGTCTTCATTGGGCTGTGTACTGGTACAGGGTTGATGGCTGTACCAGTACAAGGCTGATGGTTGTACCGGTACGGGATGGTGTACCGGTACACAGGCAGCTTTCCAGCCAATTTGAGGCTCGGGTTTGGCATTTTCGTTGGATGTGTATTGGTACGTGGGCCCGTGTACCGGTATGCAGTGACAGTTTTTGAATGGTCTAAACTACAGGGGTGTTTTTGCATTGTGGCTTCTCTATAATAGCACCCACTCCCCTAGGGCTTTCTCCTGAGCTTGCCACAGCAAGAATAGAGGTAAGGGAGCCCTCCTTGATTCTCCTTTTGATCTCGGATTTTGGTGGGATTTTAAGAGATTAAACTTCTCTTTTTGCTCTTTAGTGCCAACTTCACCATTGTTGAAGCTTGGAGCTTGGATTTGGAGCTTTGTTGAGGGGAGATCTTGGCACTTAGAGAGTTTAGAGCTTGGATTGAAGCTTCTAAGAGGTAATCTACTTGTTCTCTCCCTCTAGATTGGAATATTATTGATGGTTTTGAGATGAAACCCTAGATTGGAGACTTAGGGTTTATTCTGGGCATTTTTGATTTAGGGCTTTTGGAGCTAAATTAATTGGATTAGAACCTTCCTTTGGGTTGGATTGGAAGGATTCTAGCTTTCTTTTGGAGCTTGTGAGAGTTTTTCTCCACCCTAGGTGAGATTTTAGCCCTTTTGCCTTGATGGTTAATGTTTGATCTTATAGTTGATCGTAATGCCCGTGTATCTCTTCGCTCAATACTTTGAGGGTATTTTGAGACTCGTGGACAACTCCGTTCGGCGAAACGAGGGACTACGCGACGGTTCGGTGGGTTTGTCCTAACCGCACAATGAGAAAATCTCATTTGTGATGATTTCAGTATCGTTAAATGATAAAACATGCGTAATCATGTTAGATATATTTATTATGAATTTTAGAATGCTTAACATGCCTATGTAATGTATAGTAAATTTTTGGACCTCTATATGGTAGAGTGCATGCATGTGAGATATAGCATTCTAGTTGAGACTTGGAATCATGATTCCTATTATGAAAATGAACATTACTTTCATGCATTTAACCTTCGTGCCCAATCGTGACATTAGGAACTTTGGAAGCCTAGAGAGGCTTAGGGACTTAGACTATTTGAGAATTGGGCCAATGTCATAAAGAGGCGTTGGGTCCGGGCTATAGTGAACATTGGTATTAAGGTCTTAATTGGAACATAGCATATGAATTAGGCTTGATTAGTTGTGATGCTTAAGTGTCATAAAGAGGCACTAAGCCAGTAGGTGTTGGGTTATCACATTGTGACACAGAGCTAGACCGTTGGGTTACTAGTAGCTTTTGCCATTTTTGAGACATGAGGGTTGTATACTTGAGCCTTTGACTACGCTTGCTTGCCATTTGTGCTCATTCGCACATGCTTGTGAGGGTCGCTCCCTACAAGCCGGCACTCCGGAGTTAGCCTACGCGACCTATGTTCGCTCGTGCGGTATTGAGAAACCTACGGGGTCGAGTGGGACAGACACATTCCAAGAGTAGGAATGTTGGGCTACCACAGGCACTTAGGCGGCGCAAGCTAGACTACCTTGGATAGGTCCTTAATTGAAAATAGAAATCGACACAGCGTTGAGTGTGTTATAATCACTACTAGATAGAGTGTAGTAGTTGGATTACTTGGATTTACTTCTAGCATAGTGTTGGACACTTGAGTATACATACATACATGTAGCATGCTAGGAGATGTAAACATTGTTTACCATAGTAAAGCATGATCTTCATAATTTCATAAAACAAATCATGATTGTTACTTGTGGTCATGTAGGGACATACTTGTTCATTATGAAATAAAGGTGCATCTTAATTGAGATAATGTAGTATCTTAGCATTTTAATTATGCTTTCTTAAATGCAAATTATTCATGATTATTGTTGCTCTCTTTTTGACGTACCCTTTCTTTGGGGCCTAGTGGTGCATTGAGCTAAGGTCAGTAATTGCCCACTAGGAACTATAAATTATAGTTCTCACGCCCTCTGTTTTATGTTTTCTTTCAGAGCCTTTCACGTCGGGAGAGGCTAGGGACCGTGGGAAGGGCGTTGCTTCGAGCTAGCTCTTCTGTGAGGGACGAGTTGATACGTGGTTTACCTCTCGATGTTTTTATTTTGGAGAGGTTGAGAGCTGTACCAGTGTAATAGAGACCACATTTTTTGTACTATTTTGGACAGATATTGTATAACTTTATGTTTCACTCTTATTGCTTTAGTATTATCCTTTTACCTTGTTGTAGATGATGGATATATTTGTGCTCTGATATCTCTAGATGTTGTTTATCTTTGGCTTATTTTTTCCGCTGTTGATGTAGACGCCTTATATGTGTTGACATATGGCGGGTCTGGGCACGCTACCGGGAGGGCCTCTGCCGGTCCCGGGGCGTGACAGATTAGTTTGGTATCAGAGCCTAGGGTTGAGTCTTAGTGGACCTAGCAAACCTTAGGCCGGTTGGACTATAGGAAATAGGCTCGTGAGAGACGAGGTCTAATTGAATTGTTAGTGAAAGTATTTCGATTGGGTTTGATGATAACTCTAAAAAGTTAGAGTTTGATTGGAGTGTATGGCTTCTAACTACGTGGAGGGTTACGTTGGCGGCCGACAACGTAACATCGGAAGTTAGTAGTGAAGGACACTTCCTTACGTTCGCATGATTTGGGTACTTATTTATTTGAGCAGGGTTGCGATAGCGTGGGTTTTACTAACTTGCGCTTTTATAATGTTGTAGTGACAATGCCGACGACTCGCTCCAAGTCTATCAGAGCGAACAATGCGGCAAACTTTGAGGAGGTGGAGACCTCCGCTACCTCCGGATCTGGCGAGGTCCGTGAGTTAAGGAGCCAGCTGGTGGCCCTCACTGACTTAGTCGCACAGCAGGCGGCGGTAGCACGGCAGCAGGCGGATGCGGCGCGCCGGCAGGAGGCGCAGATGGAGCGACTGGAGGATTTGCTTAGGCAGCAGGCGGCTGCCAGGGTGGCACAGGCGTCCACGCCCCTACCAGCACCGGCAGTGATTGTGTCACACCCCGAGCCCCGCCTGTTTGGTCAAGTTCGGGCACGCCGACAGACCGCCGAACGAACTGGGTTTCCCCTGTACTGCGGACAGAGTCTCCCCTGTATGTTTAAGGCATCGCAATCAATACAATACGAATGTTCCAACGAGGAACTGATATCAATCAAGATTGCATAATGGAAGGTATCAAACAACATAAACACATCCTAGGTTATTACAAGCATTCACATTCACCTTTTTATATCTCAATTACAATTTACTTCCTTTTCCACTAAATGCAATCTAAGTTATTACATCATAGATATTACAAGTTTAATACATTTTGTTCCTTTCATTTTCTATACCCCTAAGCTATGTCGACGGGGTATCGCTAGCTCTGGTCTCTGGGGTAGGGCGCTATCTACGGAGCTACGTCCTTTCCTCGCGCCGCCGCGCCGCTCACGTGCGAACCTGTAACACCCCGAAACAACGTGGGGTGAGAACCAACTCCATGGTTCCCAGTGGGTACGGCCACCCAAGGGAAAAGCTTGACCGACAGATTCAAAGGAGGCAACTGCAGGTTAGTTTAATAAACAGATAGATAGATATTTTGACTATGCAATTAATAGAACCATACCTTGCCTCGCAATTGTAACAATGCCATGCTATATGTAACTCATGCAAGAATGTACTACCATAAGTAAATCTCGTGGATTCTACTTGTATCTTGCTATCAAACTTATATCCAACTAACCTCTAAGGTTTTCATCTACCTTATTCAAGCTAGCCACCCGACTCGGCCTCGAGTCAATCAACTGCGGATAGTCCGCGCTCTATGCGGCTCTAGGTGAAGAAACCCTCACTTACACCTCAGCCTTCAGTCCACAATCTCATCGTCGACGAGTTGCCCAGAACTGCGAACACCCGTGGTCAGGGATCTTTCCGGTGGGAAGGGGATTATACCACAAACTCAACCCGCGGCCCAAGACCCCTGATAGGGAAGGGGAACGCGCCACACTCAACCCTAGCGAATCATGAATCTGCCGACGGGAGGGGGAACCTGCCACACTCGACCCGCGGCCTCGAATCAGCCTCAAGCTCATCCTCGAAGTTCGTCCAGTAGGAGGGGACCCTGTCACACTCAACCCACTGTTCTAGAACTGTCGAGTTCACAATCCTAAGATTCCGAAATTTACTTTCCAAGTCTCTAGGGTAATCTCAAACCCTATGATAACGACCTATCTAGGTCCAATGCACTTTCTATCCTAGGTCTAGCCGACTCTAGGTTTAATGCCCTCACCACATAACCTATATTCTTTAAACTAGGTTAACGTCTCTCTACCTAGGTTTCATTAACTCTAGGTTCAACAACACTAGGATCAATGTCAACCTACCTAGATCTTGATTCTAGGTTCTCTTGTTTAACCTATGTTCACGACACTAGGTTCACGACACTAGATTCAACATCGTTCTTATTCATCCTAGGTTCTCGATCCTAGGTTCATATTCGACCTATGTTATATAACACTAGGTTCGGTGCCACTCGATCTAGTTGACCCTACTTGTCCACATCGAGTTTCTATAATCATATATATACTCTAGCACATGTCTACAATGCCATTATGCATCTTATTTAACAAGCGCATATAATGTTATATGCACCTAGCATACATTCCAATGCACACATATACATTACACTTGCATCTACTTACTAGCATGTACTTTCATAATGTTAATATGCCATACCATCTAACATGTATCCACATGATGCTCTTATGCATTTTAGTTCACTCAACAAACATATTAACATGAAATCGAATACTTAGCATCTTTATATCATGTCGTCACCTAGCATATAATTATGATGCATTAACATGCAACTACCAATTAGCATGCATTTACATAATGCTAACATGTATATACGTTTAACAATTTCTCATAACTCATATGATTAACATTCATTTATATGCTCATGTTCTCTAGCATGCTTTCCTACATGTCAACATGAATCTATAATGCTAACATGTTCATATGCACATACATTTATGCATCAACAAGGATTCACATTCTGCTTTGACATGCGGGGCGACCAAGTCGCTTCGGTAAGTACAACCCACCTTAGCTAGCTTTCCGATTGCTAGTAGTCACTTGCAATCGGCCGCCCGCGGCACCCGGCACCCGGTTTGGCCCGATCCCTCGCGCGACCACCCGAACAGCCTCCAATCCACGATATGGAAATTAAAGGTCTTTGGTGATGTGCCACGGTGCTTCAAATCCGTTTTCACGATTTTACGACGTCACCTCGGCCCTCCAGGCGGAAACGAAGCCTAAACGTCCGTTTCTTTAATAACTTTGTAACGGCTCGTTGGATTGCCGAACCGTCTTCGCCAACGCGTTTCGTTACCTAACAATTAGATTTACGAAGGGTTAATTGAGATCAAACCCAACTATTTTCAAAAAATTGCATTTTGAACCCTAGGTTACAACTATGCAAGAAATCACCAAATCCCTTCACGAATTAAGCATCAATCATCTAGATAGCATGCTAGGATTCCTCTAAATCCATTTCTAGAGATCAAAACCACATATCTAGAGATCTACCATGAGAGGGCTCAAAAAGCTCACCTCAAAACTTGCTTCAAACCATGGAGAAGATGGAGAAGATGAAGGTGATTCACTTCCAAGCTTCAATCTCTACCAATTTCTTTAATTTTGGGAGAGATTTAGAGAGAGAAAGGGAGGTTTCTCTCTCTCCCTCTACATGCGTGTGTGTGTGTGTGTGTGTGTGTGTCTCGATCTGTCGTGTGTGTGTGTCATGTGTGTGTGTATTGCATTCGGCTGAGGAAGAAGAAAGGGATTAATCCCCTTTTACACTTTAGTCCCTCAACTATGCACTATTTATTTCGGATAGTTTAGAAACTGATATTTTTCGTCGGAGCACTTCTGAATGTCCGTTTGAGCTCAAATTTGACAGGCAGGCTCGGTTTTACTTAATAAGTCCAAAAAATTTTAATATTTCAGTTTCGACTCCGTTTGGTCACCGAAAACTGTACCGAACTGTAATCTTTATCAGATAGCTTTCGGATTCTATTTCTCTCTTTACAGGTGTTAGAATGGTATGAAACTTTAAATCTAGCCTCATAAAAATATTTCTGACTTATCCTCCAATTTTCATAATTTTCTGAGACTGTGCATTTTCTGCTAATTTATCGGTCCCGTTTCCAACAGAAAATTCTAAATCTTCTGTTTTCATTCCGATTTCAGCACAAGTNACAGAAAATTCTAAATCTTCTGTTTTCATTCCGATTTCAGCACAAGTCATTTCTGACTTATATTTTACTTCTCTAAATTCAATAAAAATAGCTTCTCACACTATTTTCATTTATTTTTATTTTTATACCAAAATTTGGTATGTTACAGATTGCGACACCGAGGCCGCCATCTCCAGGGCCCGGTACTCCGAGGACATCACCGGATATTGCGCCTCGGGGAGAGGAGTTCATGGCACCACCGGCGCGAGCATCTGTAGCGGGGGTGATTTTCCCCGCGATGGCTGAGGGAGCCCAGCGGGATCGGCTCATGGAGCGCCTTAGTGAGTTCAGGCGATGCAGTCCACCGACCTTTGACGGGGAGAACGTGGACCACTAGATAGTGGAGAAATGGCTTATGCATATGGAGAAGCTATTTCGAGATACCTTTTGTAGAGGAGAGGGGCAGAGTGTGGCTCGCCACACACTTCTTGGACGGCGAGGCCTACCGTTGGTAGTTGGATATCCTAGACAACCCCAACACAGACTTGGCAGCGATCTCTTGGGCGAGGTTTAAGGAGCCGCTTCTGGCGCACTACTTCCCTACCAGCGCCAAGAGGAAAATAGAGCAGGACTTGTGCAGCTTGGCCAGGAGGAGCGGTCTGTGGCCGAGTACGAGAGGGAGTTTTCTCGGCTACTTCACTGTGTACCATTTGTGGTGCGGGATGACGAGAATAAGGCCCGCATTTTTTAGCATGGGTTGCGGCCTTCGATCTTCCGGTTAGTGTAGTCCTCTAACCTCCAAACCTACCGGGAGGTTGTGGACCGTGCACTTGTAACACACTGGACCTTTGCAAATTGCGAGGTTCGAGTGTTTGGTTGTATTTCGAGCTTTTCCACACTTGGTGGAGGGTTGTAAAATGTTCCCCGACCCGAAAAGTTCGAAAACTGGAACTTTGGACAAGTCCTGAGAGTTTTTACTCTCGGGGACCGGTCCCTGGAGGGAGAGACCGGTCCCCCCAGTGAGCAGTGTTGAGGCGGCCTGAGGCAATCGGTCCCTGGCAGGCGAGACCGGTTCCCGAACGCGTCTTCGCAGTGAGAGACCGGTC
>NW_017893419.1:31318-81160 GCF_001540865.1 Ananas comosus
CACGTGACGGAACTGGGCGCGGGGGACATGCGCCCTCGAGCGACGTCACACGGTGCTGGCGGTGTGGGACCTAGGTCTTCCCTCGAAGGCTGCCGCCTGCTGAAGTAGGAGGTCTCGAGTGCTTCATCGCGCCTTCCTGCCGCTGCGAGCTACCTTAGCCTGTCGCTGCGCGCTTGCCGTCTGCTGCCGCAAGAGATCAGTGAGGGACCGCAAGCTGGCCCTTCAAGTCCGGAACCTCACTTAGATCCGGAATTAGCGGAGGTCTCGACCTCCTCGGGGTGTGCCGCCATCATCCGCCCCGGCAGACTGGAGCGAGTACTCGGCATTGTCACTACAGAACATAAAGCGCAAGTAGTAAACCACCTATCGCTTCCCCGCTCAAGTAGATAAAAACCCCAATCATGCGAAGTAAGGAAGTGTCCTTTACTACTAACTCCCGCATGTTACGTTGTCGGCCGTCAACGGTAACTTTCCGCGAAGTTAGGACCTTACACTCGATCAAACTCTAACTTTTTTAGAGTTGTTAAGTTCACCCAATCAGGATCTTTCTGCTCACAAGTCGAATTAGACTCGCTCTCCGAAGCCTATTCCTATAGTTCCAACGGCCTAAGGTTCGCTAATCCCTAGACTCAACCCTAGGCCTCTGATTACCAAATTAATCTGTACGCCCCGGGACCGGGCGGAGCGCCCTCCTGGTAGCGTGCCCAGACCCGCCTATGTCTACAACATATTAAGGCGTCTAAGGAAGCGGAAGAAAATGCAAGAAGATGGAGCATAATGAAGAATGAAGTTAACAAGCAACTAATGATATCAGAGCGAATAAGTTCTAAAATCTTATGCTAATAGTAATAGAAACATAACTAATACATAAGTAGAGAAATTGACATAGTTATATACAGTATCAGCCTCTTAAATCAAATGAATGGTGGTCTCTAGTCACACCCCGGGCAAAGCTCAACGCCTCTTCCAAATAAAATACATACGAGAGGTAACCACCTAGCAAGTCGTCTCGTAGGAAGTAGCTCGAAGCCAACACTCCTTCCCCGGTCCGTAGCCTCACCCTGAGTGGAAGGCCTGAAAAACATCGAGAAATGAGGGCGTGAGAATATAATTTATAGTTCCCAGTGGGCAATTACTGACCTCAGCTCATCTCCATAGGCCCCAAAATTAAGGGTAAGCAACGATAACAATAATGATAAGGCAATAAGGAGCATGTAATATAAACCTTGCTGAAAGAAAGCACAATTGGATGCCTAGTTTCTACCTATGGTCTCAAGTAAACATGATGTCAACCAAATGTACATCTATTCTATCCCTTACAATTAAGTGTCCAATGGCACTAGTTATTGTTGTTAAGCTTTTCAATGCATATGTAGTGTTCTATCATGGCAACAAGTATACTACATGTCTGCAACACTATGACTAAAAGCATGTAATGTAATCCAACTACTAAGTCTATCTAGAGTGATCATTCAGTCTCAAACCGTGTCCGATTTCGATTTCCAATTGACCTACCCAAGCGTGTCCAGCTTGTCGCCTAAGTGCCTGTGTAGCCCACATCCCTACTTTGGAATGTGTCTGTCCCACTCGACCCGTAGGCTTCTCAATACGACACCGAGCGAACATAGGTCGCGATAGGCAACTCCGGGTGCGCGGCTTGTGGGAGCGACCCTCACGAGCATTGTCGAATTGAGCACAAATGGCAAACAAGCAAGTCACTGTCTCAAGTAACCAACCTATGTCTCTACCCCACCCCCCCCTGGGTATAGTCTACTAGGCATCCGAAGATCTAGTGTCAAAGTCATAATGTGACAGTCCAACACACACTTGCTCAAGTGCCTCTTTATGAGACAGCTTAAGCTCCACAACTGATCATGTTTCATTCAAGGACATTAACATTAACGCTGCTATGCCCGTGGCCCCAATTGGCCTCTTTCATGACATTGGCCAATCTCGACATATCGCATAATCTCTAAGCCTCTCTAGGCTTCCAAATAATCCCTAAATGTCACAACTGGTATATATTTGAACATGCATGAAAGCAAGGTCGTTTCATAATGGGATTGTAATTTCAAGCTCAACTTAGAATGCTAGGCCACGTATGCATGCTCTCTAATATATACGAGGTCCGTCAAAATTTACTACAATATGACCTATACAGTTAAGCATTCTAAAATTCATATTAAATAATTTAACATGGAAATGCATGAATTTCTATTTTACGAAAACTATTTGCCATATATGAGCATTTGTTCATACTCATAGGCTAGGTTCAAACTCACCGAATCGTCCGTAGGGGATGCCTCGATTCGCCGAACAAGTTGTCCCGGAGTCCCAAAACCCTAAAGTAATGCAGCGAAGAGATCGAGGGCATTACGTACCATCCGAGAGATCAAACAATTACTAGAGCAAAAATGGCCAAAATTGTACCTCAGAGTAGAAATCTCTCCCAAAGCTCACAAAGAGAGCTAGAAGCCTTTCCAATCCAGCCCAGGAAGTTCTAACCATCGATCTAGCCCAAAGCCTAGCATAAAAAACCCAAAATAAAGCCCTCAAATCTCATTTAAGGGTTCATCTCCAAAATCACAAAAACAAGAAATCTAGAGGAGGGGATTAAAATGATACCGAAACTCCTGTAAGCTCCAAATCCAAAGCCCAAATGCCCTGGCGGTGGAGTGCGTCCACGCACTAAGCTCTACAAGGCAGCTCAAGCCTTGCAAGGTGGAAAGAGGGAAAGGCGGTTGAGCTCCAAAGCTCCCTCAAGCAAATCCCCTCTTCTTCTCCTCCTCCTCCTCTTCTCCTTCTCTCTGCTAGATGTGGGGGAGAGGTTGAGAAATGACGTGGAAGAGAGGGGGAATGGCGTAATAAAGACCCATCTAATGTAACAAAATCAGTGAGGCTCTTCAAAAATCCAAAATTTGCATCAGCCCGAACTGGGAGTTTTCGCCCAGAGGACGGTCTCTCCCCACCAGGACCTGTTCTCTCGCGGCAGAGCGACAAACCAGCGTTCGGGAACCGTCTCTCCGCTGCGCGGATTTACATGCTTTTAGCATAGTGTGAGACATGTAGTATACTTGGTTGCCATGATAGAACACCTACATCATGCATTGACAAAGGTTAACAACATTAAACTAGTGCCAATTGGACTTAATTGTAAGGATAGAATAGATGTACATTTTGGTTGACATCATGTTTACTTGAGACACAGTAGACTAGCATTCCAATTGTGCTTTCTTTCAGCAGTTTATTTACATGCTCCTTATTGCTTATCATTATTGTTATCGTTGCTTACCCTTATTTTTGGGGCCTAGTGGAGCATGAGCTGAGGTCAGTAATTGCCCACTGGGAACTATAAATTATAGTTCTCACGCCCTCTTTTCTCGATGTTTTTCAGAGCCTTCCACTCAGGGTGAGGCTAGGGACCGCGGGAAGGGAGTTGCTTCGAGCTAGCTTCCTACGAGGACGACTTGCTAGGTGGTCTACCTCTCGTTGTATTTTATTTTGGAGAGGTTGAGAGCTTTTGCCCGTGTACTAGAGACCACCATTTTTGTATTAGAGGCTGATACTGTATAACTTATGTCTACTTTTATGTATTAGTTATGTTCTATTACTATTAGTATAGATGTTAGAACTTTATTCGCTCTGATATCATTAGTTGCTTGTTACTTCACTTCTTTCATTTGCTCCATCTCTTGCTTTTACTTCCGCTTTTCTTGTAGACGCCTTATATGTGTAGACATATGGCGGGTCTGGGCACGCTACCAGGAGGGCCTCCGCCGGTCCCGGGGCGTGACAGCACTCATTGTGGAGGCTGGAGCGGCAGACCGTCAGAAGCGACGTGAGGCCTTAGACAAGGGCAAGGGCAAGAGGACAGCGGCTAAGGGTGCGAGTCAGATGCACTCACGGAGGCCGCCGAGGCATCCCAAGAGCCAGAGCCAGTTGCGAGGATGTGGCCAGTCTACTTAGACGGGAGGACCTGACCGACGCCAGGCTCCGCGCTGCGTGATTTGCGGTGGTCCCCATTTCCCACGGCAGTGTTCACATAGTCGGGGCAGGTGCTTTCTGTGTGGCCAGGAGGGCCACTTTCAGTCGGACTGCCCGAGGGGTTCAGCGCCAGCGCCATCATCGGCATCAACACCAGCTTCACTGGGTCCCAGCCAGGGGACACTTCCTGCACCTCACCAGGCCGGGCGGCCACCTGTCCAGCGACATATGGAGAGGTCACGACAGTCCCCGAGCGGGCGCATATACGCGGCCTAGACTGAGGAGGCGGCAGCAGCCGAGAATGTGGTCGCAGGTATCATTTTACTTTATGGTATTCGAGTACGAGCATTGTTTGATACCGGTGCATCGCATTCATTCATAGACCGGCTGTTTGCCGAGTTGCATGGCATCCCATTGACATCTTTGTTGCATCCTGGACGAGTTGTTGTAGCCGATCATTCTTTAGATATTCAGGAGTTCTGCCCCAGTTGCCCTGTTCGGGTTGGAGATTGGATTATGCCCGTAGACCTTTTAGCTTTGCATAAACTCGGGGAGTTTGATGTTGTCTTGGGCATGGATTGGTTGACTAAGTACTACGCCACTATCGATTGCAAGGATCGAACTGTAACATTTAGAGAGCCGGGGCAGGCGGAGGTTGCTAGAGTTCGCTATTTGCGATGACGGTTAGCTCCTCTCGAGCTAGGCAGTTGATTAGTAGAGGCTGTGTGGCCTACTTGGCTACTGTTGTGTTGAGGGGTGATGATGATGCCCCCAGGATTGAGGATATCCCCGTAGTGCGGGAGTTTGGAGATATATTTCCAACAGAGATTCCAGGCATGCCACCTGATAGGGAGATTGAGTTTGTGGTAGATCTCGTCCCCGGGACTACTCCAATCTCAAAGGCGCCCTATAGGATGGCACCAGCAGAATTGAGAGAGCTGAAGGCATAGTTGGAGGATCTTTTGGATAAGGGTTTTGTGCGACCGAGTGTGTCACCTTGGGGAGCACCGGTCCTATTTGTTAAGAAAAAGGATGGATCACTTAGCTTATGCGTGAACTATCGTGAACTTAACAAAATCACGATTAAGAATAAGTATCCATTACCGAGGATCGACGATCTATTTGACCAGTTACAGGGATCCAATGTGTATTCCAAGATCGACCTGCAGTCGGGATATCACCAGCTAAAGATCAAGCCTGAGGATGTGTCAAAGACAGCTTTTAGAACACGGTATGGACATTATGAGTTTACTGTGATGCCGTTCGGGCTTACTAATGCCTCGGCAGCTTTTATGGATCTTATGAACCGTGTGTTTAAGCTTTATCTAGACAGGTTTGTCGTGGTTTTCATCGAGTATTCCCAGAGTGATGCGGATCACGAGGAACACTTGAGACTTGTACTTCAAGTGCTTCGGAAAAAGAAGCTCTACACCAAGTTGAAGAAGTGTGAATTTTGGCTTAGAGAGGTGGTGTTTTTGGGCCATGTGATTTCAGGATCAGGCATAGCCGTGGACCCGAGAAGGATTGAAGCTATCAAGGATTGGCCAAGGCCGACGAGTGTCATAGAGATTCGGAGCTTTCTTGGTTTGGCCGGCTACTACCGACGGTTTGTTGAGGGATATGCAAGATTATCTACTCCCCTCACGAGGCTCACGCATAAAGGCACCAAGTTCATTTGGATTGATGCGTGTGAAAGGAGCTTCCAAGAGTTGAAGCAGAGACTGACTACCGCCCCGATCCTAACCTTGCCAGTTACTGGGGCAGGGTATGTGATTTATAGCGACGCTTCCTTTAATGAATTGGGATGTGTTTTAATGCAGGACGGGAAGGTGATCGCATATGCTTCTCGCCAACTAAAGGATTATGAAAGGAATTATCCTACTCACGACTTGGAATTGGCGGCCGTGGTCTTTGCATTGAAGCTATGGTGCCACTATTTATACGGCGAGCGATGTGAAGTGTATACGGATCACAAAAGCTTAAAGTATCTATTCACTCAGAAAAAGTTGAACTTGAGGCAGCGCAGATGGTTGGAGCTACTCAAGGATTATGACTTGACTATTCTTTACCACCCAGGCAAGGCTAACGTGGTGGCGGATGCGCTAAGTAGGAAATCGACGAAAAACTTAGCGATGCTTGTGGTTACTCAACCGCAATTGATCGAGCAGATGAAGCGGTTGGAGTTGGAGGTGGTGGCTCCTGATACACCTTTGAGATTGATGACTTTGGTGGTGCAACCTACACTTGTGGAAAGAATTAAAGAAAAGCAAGTCTCCGACGTGGAGTTGCAAAGGATTCGAGCTAAAATGATGAATGGTTGCACCAGTGACTTCTCTGTGGACGGTGTGGGATTGATGCGTTTCCGCGGACGGATTTATGTACCGGTGGATCTGGACATTAAAGAAGAAATTCTTCAAGAGGCACACCGGGCACTGTATGCTATACATCCGGGAGGCACCAAAATGTACAAGGACTTAAAGTTGCTTTATTGGTGGCCCGGGATGAAGAAAGACGTTGGTGAGTTTGTTGCTAGATGTTTAACTTGTCAACAGGTGAAAGCTGAACACCGGGTCCCCGCGAGGAAATTACAGAGCTTACCGATTCCGGTGTGGAAATGGAAAAAGATCACCATGGACTTTGTGATGGGATTGCTCTGCTCGCATGCCGGGCATGATGCTATTTGGGTGATCGTGAATAGATTGACGAAATCGGCACATTTCATACCTATCCACACTACTTGGACTGGTGAGAGACTTGCACAGATATACTTGGATGAGATTGTGCGATTGCACGGGGTACCTACTTCTATAGTATCAGATCGAGACCCCCGTTTTGTATCTCACTTTTGGAGGAGTCTACAGGATGCCTTGGGCACGCGCTTGGACTTCAGTACAGCTTTCCACCCTCAGAGTGATGGGCAGTCAGAGCGCACTATAAAGACACTTGAGGACATGCTTCGAGCCTGTGTGATTGACTTCCAAGGAGGATGGTCACAGCATTTACCAATGGCAGAGTTTGCTTATAACAACAGTTATCAAGCAAGCATCAAGATGGCGCCATTCGAGGCACTTTATGGATGGAAGTGTAGATCGCCACTTNTTCGAGGCACTTTATGGATGGAAGTGTAGATCGCCACTTCATTAGAGTAAAGTTGGCGAGAGATTGGCTTTAGGCCCCGATGTGCTCCAGGAAGCAGAGGACAAGGTTCGTATTGCTAGGGAGCGACTGTTGACAGCCCAGAGTAGGCAAAAGAGTTATGTTGATAAGCGTCGACGAGACTTGGAGTTTTAGATTGGAGATCATGTCTTCTTGAAACTCTCGCCGACCAGAGGGATTAGGAGATTTGGAATTCGAGGTAAGTTGAGCCCCTGATTCATTGGACCGTATGAGGTTTTGGAGCGTGTAGGCCCGGTAGCGTATCGACTTGCTCTACCGCCAAACCTATCGGGTGTGCACAATGTGTTTCATGTATCGGTTCTTCGGAGGTACATCCATGATTCGGCTCACGTGTTGGATGCTACACCAGTGGAGCTGAGGGATGATCTGAGCTTTGAAGAGCAACCTTTAAGGATTTTGGCTCGTGAGATAAAGAGGCTGCGGAACGATGAGATTTCCTACGTGAAAGTGCTTTGAAGCAACCACGACGAGCGCGAGACCACTTGGGAGTTGGAGAGCGCTCTGCGAGAGCGCTACCCCCATCTTTTTCAGATGGAGGTTTGAGG
This sequence comes from Ananas comosus, assembly GCF_001540865.1. Lineage (NCBI taxonomy): Eukaryota > Viridiplantae > Streptophyta > Magnoliopsida > Poales > Bromeliaceae > Ananas > Ananas comosus. The sequence goes on from NW_017893419.1 coordinate 39,025, forward strand.
TACTTTACTTTTGAGTTTCGCGGACGAAACTCCTTTTTAGGAGGAGTGAATGTAACACACTGGACCTTTGCAAATTGCGAGGTTCGAGTGTTTGGACAGTGTTCTGAGTTTTTCCAGACTTTCTGGCGGGTCGTAGACAATGTTCCGACCTATGGTTCGAGTCCCGAGGATTGAGGTCTGAAGCCTAGCACCAAAACCCAAAAAATCAGACTTTTGGTTAGCTCTCGGGTAGCCTTCATTGGGCTGTGTACTGGTACAGGGTTGATGGCTGTACCAGTACAGGGCTGATGGTTGTATCGGTACGGGATGGTGTACTGGTACACAGGCAGCTTTCCAGCCAACCCGAGGCTCGGGTTTGGCTTTTTCGTGGGATGTGTACCGGTACGTGGGCCCGTGTACCGGTACACAGTGACAGTTTTTGAATTGTCTAAACTGTAGGGGTGTTTTTGCATTGTGGCTTCTCTATAATAGCACCCACGCCCCTAGGGCTTTCTCCTGAGCTTGCCACAGCAAGAATAGAGGTAAGGGAGTGTCACGCCCGGGTACCAGCGGAAGCATATCCGGCACGTGCACAGACCCGCCATACACCTGCAGTATATAAGGCGTCTACAAGCAACAAGTCGATAGGAGTAAAAACATATAATAAGCCTATCCTGATATCAGAGCATANTTGGAGCTTGGATTTGGAGCTTTGTTGAGGGGAGATCTTGGCACTTAGAGAGTTTAGAGCTTGGATTGAAGCTTCTAAAAGGTAATCTACTTGTTCTCTCCCTCTAGATTGGAATTTTATTGATGGTTTTGAGATGAAACCCTATATTGGAAACTTAGGGTTTATTTTAGGCATTTTTGATCTAGAGCTTTTGGAGCTAAATTAATTAGATTAGAACCTTCCTTTGGGTTGGATTGGAAGGATTCTAGCTTTCTTTTAGAGCTTGTGAGAGTTTTTCTCCACCCTAGGCGAGATTTTAGCCCTTTTGCCTTGATGGTTAATGTTTGATCTTATAGTTGATCGTAATGCCCGTGTATCTCTTCGCTCAATACTTTGAGAGTATTTTGAGACTCGTGGACAACTCCGTTCGGCGAAACGAGGGACTACGCGACGGTTCGGTGGGTTTGTCCTAACCACACAATGAGAAAATCTCATTTGTGATGATTTTAGTATTGTTAAATGATAAAACATGCGTAATCATGTTAGATATATTTATTATGAATTTTAGAATGCTTAACATGCCTATGTAATGTATAGTAAATTTTTGGACCTCTATGTGGTAGAGTGCATGCATGTGAGATATAGCATTCTAGTTGAGACTTGGAACCATGATTCCTATTATGAAAATGAACATTACTTTCATGCATTTAACCTTCTTGCCCAATCGTGACATTAGGAACATTGGAAGCCTAGAGAGGCTTGGGGACTTAGACTATTTGAGAATTGGGCCAATGTCATAAAGAGGCGTTGGGCCCGGGCTATAGTGAACATTGGTATTAAGGTCTTAATTGGAACATAGCATATGAATTGGGCTTGATTAGTTGTGATGCTTAAGTGTCATAAAGAGGCACTAAGCCAGTGAGTGTTGGGATATCACATTGTGACATAGAGCTAGACCGTTGGGTTACTAGTAGCTATTGCCATGTTTGAGACATGAGGGTTGGATACTTGAGCCTTTGACTACGCTTGCTTGCCATTTGTGCTCATTCGCACATGCTTGTGAGGGTCGCTCCCTACAAGCCGGCACTCCGGAGTTAGCCTACGCGACCTATGTTCGCTCGTGCGGTATTGAGAAGCCTACGGGGTCGAGTGGGACAGACACATTCCAAGAGTAGGAATGTTGGGCTACCACAGGCACTTAGGCGGCGCAAGCTGGACTACCTTGGGTAGGTCCTTAATTGAAAATGGAAATCGACACAGCGTTGAGTGTGTTATAATCACTACTAGATAGAGAGTAGTAGTTGGATTACTTGGATTTACTTCTAGCATAGTGTTGGACACTTGAGTATACATACATACATGTAGTATGCTAGGAGATGTTGTTTATTACATTCATGTAAACATTGTTTACCATAGTAAAGCATGATCTTCATAATTTCATAAAACAAATCATGATTGTTACTTGTGGTCATGTAGGGACATACTTGTTCATTATGAAATAAAGGTGCATCTTAATTGAGATAATGTAGTATCTTAGCATTTTAATTATGCTTTCTTAAATGCAAATTATTCATGATTATTGTTGCTCTCTTTTTGACGTACCCTTTCTTTGGGGCCTAGTGGTGCATTGAGCTGAGGTCAGTAATTGCCCACTGGGAACTATAAATTATAGTTCTCACGCCCTCTGTTTTATGTTTTCTTTCAGAGCCTTCCACGCCGGGAGAGGATAGGGACCGTGGGAAGGGCGTTGCTTCGAGCTAGCTCTTCTGTGAGGGACGAGTTGATACGTGGTTTACCTCTCGATGTTTTTATTTTGGAGAGGTTGAGAGCTGTACCAGTGTAATAGAGACCACATTTTTTGTACTATTTTGGACAGATATTGTATAACTTTATGTTTCACTCTTATTGCTTTAGTATTATCCTTTTACCTTGTTGTAGATGATAGATATATTTGTGCTCTGATATCTCTAGATGTTGTTTATCTTTGGCTTATTTTTTCCGCTGTTGATGTAGACGCCTTATATGTGTTGACATATGGCCGGTCTGGGCACGCTACCGGGGGGGCCTCTGCCGGTCTCGGGGCGTGACAGCTTTGTTTCAGAGCGGAAGGAGATGACTGACAATTTAGAAAAATATTTTTCGGTACTTAAACAACCTGAAACTGGTGCACATGGTCTGGGTAATAGCGAAGGCCTTTCTGACGAAGACCCTACGGCACCACCAGGATATTATGGGAAATGATGAAAAGTTTTGAACTGGATTTCCTTTTTTGGTGTCTTTGCTTTTGTTCTTTATTCCCCTTCTATGTTCTTTTGGGCGTTTTTTTTTTTTTAGGGCCCCTACTTGTATGGATTTAGGTCTATCAATAGGGTTTCCTTCGAATTTTTTTTTGGTCTTTCTCCTTCAGCAGTTTCTGTGTTGTCTCTTAAGGAGAGCTTTTTGTAGGCAATCGGGAGAGCTTACTAATATTAAATATGTTTATAACTTATGTTTTTTGATCTTGATTTTTCGGGTTGTTGATAAGGTGATGATGATATAAAAAACAAATGTTGATCTCTGGTGTGTTGGGCTAGAAAGTGGCCTTTTAATATTGAATAGAAGAATTATAATGCAAATCAATAAATTTCAGCTACTGGTGGTGAAAAAAAATGCCGATGGAAAAAAAATTGCCGATTTATGGTGTGATAGAATCGGGCGATTGCTATGTAAGAAGGGGCAAAAGAATAGTTATTTTCGTCCTCCAATTTATATTTGACTATAAAATGTATACTTAGATGAAAAGTTTTGTATACTTAGATATATGCTTCTTCATGTTCACTCTACCAGTTTAAACTACCAATTCCTAATAGATTATTTACAGAAGATATGGACAACAAATTATTAAGAGAGGAAATAGAATATGACGTGGATACTCTCGGGTGTAAGCATTCAAAATTATTTAGTGGTTTAAATGATGAACAACTAACAATTTATCGTCATGCGGTAGTCTCTGTTAACTAATTTTTTTATTTGTAAATTCTATTGTAATAATAATAGAAAACTATTATTTATCTTTTTTAATACTGTAATGAGCGTTTGTTTTATTTTAAACTAATTAATTAATTTTACTCATTAGGTTTATATTTTTTTAGCAAGAAATCTAATTTAATTTCATAACATAATTTTTAAGAACTTACTTTACTGCTTTATTTGTTAGTAAATTTTATAGAGTAAAAAGACAGAGATTAAATTTTCTTATACACTATCCAAAATTATTAATGAAACTTCAAGCTATCTTTTTTTGTCTCTAGGCCTAATAATGTTCATAGCAGAATATTAACTCTTAGCAAGAAAGTGTGAAATCACAAGAGTAATATTTAAAGTTTTTTCTTTTTTTAATTCTTTTAAATATTTTTTGAAAACGTGAATACACATGGGACCACAAAATCTCTTCTACAGTCTTACGTTATGCAATCTATATATTTAAGACTATATTATCTAATATTTATTGTGTATTGTGATATTTTAAATATTAGATTTGTGGAACGCAGCGAAAGTATTCGTTCGTACCTTTTTGCGGAAATGATTCGCGTTACAACGCGACGAGCCCGGATCGTAGAGGTTGGTTCACGTATCCTTGGATCATCTTTGAAGGCCTTCTAACACTCCGAACTTGCGGTGGATCGAACTACAAACGAGCACAATCGCAAATCCACCGTTCAAGTCCCTCTAGAATAATAGGTTAATGGAGGATGTGGTTTCTCTCTATTGTTTTCTTATTCTCTCTCTTTTTTTCGTTCCATACATTACGTTATGTGGGATCGCCTGCATATTTATAAGGGATTCCAAAATCCTAATAGCGTAAGAGATAAGGCCAAATCGGTTATTAACTGTTATCCTAATATGATTAGAATTCATCTCTAATTAGCTTTCCAATTTAAAAGCGAGATTAATCCTAATCCAATTAGATAACATAATAGGTCGGATTGAGCCCAATCATGGGTGCACCCGATTTGATTTAACCGAATGCCAACAAGATTATATCATAATATTTTAAAAATTATATATATATATATATAGTGTTTGAAAATTATATGAACATAAAAGGTACCTTACTGGTTACTCGCATACCCACCCAACAGCTCGCTTATGAGCCGGTATGGGTAAAAATATTGTTATTAAATACATGAATTGGCAACCTTTAGAAGGCCTCCCAGGGTTTCGGGGTCCTGTGGGGGCCACATAATTTTTTAAAGAATTAATTGTACATTAGGCCCCATGTCACGCCCCGGATTACACGTTTCCCCGGGCAACGCCAACAGACCCGCCGTATATATAGGAATTTTTTCTGTATACGAAGCTATAGCTGTACCTGTAAATAAATCAAGCTACAACCACAAGGTAATGAGCTGCTAAACTGAAAAACATATATATATATAACCTCGAGGGTTCAAGTACATACAACAAAATGTATACAACAACACTCGCTCCAGCAAGTATCCAGACAACATCCATATGTACATAAAACCCCAAAACTACCTGTGGGAGGTACTCCTCTAGCCCTGCAACTCGTCTGGAAGGGATCTAACTCGCAACTCCCTTTCCACGATCAGTATCAGAAACAGCATCAACCGCAAAAGAAGGCTCTGCAAAAAGGGTCAACAACTAGGTGTGAGAACTACTGAAAAAAGTAGTCCTTAGTGGGTACTGCTACCGACCTCAACGGCTCACCTACTAAGTCTACAGAAGTATGCTCAAGGATAGTAAAGAAAGCTGAAAATCTTTACAGCTATATGCCTCTATACTATTACGATCCAACACTAGCTATCTGTAGAAACTGTAGAAAAATATGAAATCTCTGACCCAATCTCACTAGGGACTGTGAACACACCCGTCCCGCATGTCGAAGCTACACTAATTATCACCACATTGGGTTGTCAGCAGAGAGCGAGTCCAAACAGGACATAACGACAACAACGCAAAAGTAGAAAACCCGACTCCGGAGTGGCACTCGTGGGCGCTACCCAACCGAGTATGCAAGCGTATCTCTGTCGAGCTCAATTAGGCTCTCACAGGCTATAATCAAAGCAGAAGGGTCTAACTGGTCTAAAAACCATAATTTACATGCCCTCGGCACAATCTAATGCAAAAATAGTAAACTGGGTCCACCGTCAACCATAATGGCACCCGACAGTCCGGAACAGTCTGTACACTACTGTAAAAATAAACTCGGCACATCCCAGCACGAGCGTAAAATCATTCTACACTATTCTGGATATCCACCGTTTACAAACTGCGGCGATACAAACAAACTACAGCTACTAAAGCTAAATCTGGTAGTTTTAAGAAAATGACAGTGTAGAAGTTATGGTTTTCTCCTAAGTCAAATCGAAGTCCAACATGTATAATTTGTTTAAACCAATAATTATGCTCCAAATTCAGATTTCAAAGAACATGCAAATCCACGAATTCGAGCTATTAAACATGATATACGAAACCCAATAATACATGCTGTCAACTGAGGCTTCGGAGGAAATTCGAAAATTCTGCTAACTTCAATCCACCTCAAAAGCGCGTCCAACAACGGTGAGAAGTCAAAAGAAGCAGAACCCACACGCTCGCTCGGCCTCCAACTGTGCAACCACGACGTGCGTACGCTCGAACGACTCTTCGGTGCAACATCGACGTCGATTGAGCGTTGTGGGTCCCTCATTAGTCCGAGTATTTCGGATGGCGTTCTGGTAGATCGAACAGTGGAAGTAAAATCACTGTTGAGGAAATAGTTGGTTAGTAACCAAGTTTGGCCTGTGGGCCTAGTAGTACCTCGATACAAGATAAGAGAGGGTCATGCTTGTGTCGTCAGCATGTATAGGCAGGAATTGCCTAATGCTGGACTTAGTGTGGAGCGCTGTAGAGGTGTGTGACGCCCGAGTATAGTTACTCGTAGAGTGCGGATTTAGTTCAGTCGGATGAGTGTGTTGGCAGTAGCACTTGAGCATCCCTAGGTGTGAAGCGTGCCTGGGATCACTCGTAGGGCTGGTGGCTCGCACTAGGTGCATAGGAGCCGGTAATGATACGTTTGCTCGATAGAGCATGTCGTGCGATCGATAGTATACCGAGAGTGCGATTGTGACCGAACCCGAGAATTTGTAATGGTTTGGGATTCTAGTTGCTCCTGGTTAGAGTGTGTGCGAATTCCCAAGTGAGAATTTCGCCCCAATGATGATTGGGTCTACGTTGGCGAGCGAGAGGCGCTGTGCGTACGTTGAGACAGGTTTAGGCGGTAGGCCTACGTAGTATTGGTGGCCTTTGTGTTAGATGTATGCCTTAGAAGCCAGCCAGGCCGACACATATATTCATTCTAGGACATAAATTTGTATTTGACTTTAAAATATTATGAATAAATTTGGGTTATTATTTTCATTCATGTTGTGTATGTGTCCATGAATCGTCCAAGGAATTAATAAGATGATGACAAATATTTTCAAGTGTTGAGAATTTGAGACATGTGTCATTGGTGGTTAATTTCTAAATGCTCCCGATCAATGGATCATCACGGGGACGGTGATTGATCCAATAAGATTGGTGCATAGGTCGTTTCCCTTTTGGGTAGACGAGTCTCGAGTCGACAGTGTGGGGACACTGAAGCGAATATGCAGGTGGTTGTTAGAGAACAAGGGTACCGAGCGTGACCAACGCGAGAAGTCACTTGGATGTCTACTCACTCGTCAGTGACTTACTCAATTGTTGCAGTAGTGTGACTGGTCCTTTGACCTGCGGTGCCTCGGCTATTCACAATGAGGTTACTGTAGTTTGACTGTACATACACTTGGTCCCTAGCCATTCGGGTCCTTGCGGTGCATGTTGGCTGCAGTAGGTTCATTGTAGGAATAGGGTGCGCACTTAGATGGAATCTATCTCCCTTGGTAGATAGGGGTGTTAGTCCTCTGTGATTTATGAGACCGAGTTTAGAAGACCTTGGTCAGGGCAGTGTTAATAGCGGAAAAGGGTTTCTGATATTAGAAACTCGAGTCGAATAAATTTAACATATGACAGACGATGGGGTTTGACGATTTATTCCATAACCTCCGTCTAGTCGGGACTCATGATAGAAGGATTGTATCACACGGTAACTGCACAAAGAGGTTCAGTATTCCATTCTACTGGAATGCAACTACATGCTGCTAGGCGTCACTGGTGGATTGTGAGACTCATGAGAATTATCTAGATGATTGATAATTCTCATTGAGCTGAGTTGGAATTGTTCCGATCTACTGAAAGGAGTTTCAGTGATATTATTGATAGTGATCAAAATATATCTCACTATCAAATAGAATAAAACCTATGGGGTCACACACATAAGAGGTTGTAATTGATCGGATAGCTAGATCGCAATTATTGAATCGCTGGAGGATCTAATTGTCAATATGTTGATAATTGGACTAATTTATAATTGTTACAAATAAGTGGTATTAAAGTATAAATGTTACAAAAGAAGACTTACTAATAGTTAGTAAAATATAAGAGGACTTATGTGCAAATGTTGCATTATTAATTTGATACGATCAAATTAATATAAAGTTCAAGTCGAATCAAATTAGGATTTGATCGATCTAACCAATTAAGGAAAGGATAAATTTAAATCTAGATTTGTAGTTATCCTTAATGGTTATTATATTATTAAAAAAAAGGATTATATTCCTCTATATAATAATACGGAAGTTTTAGAAAATCGAAGCCGTCATCTCTCTTCTCCTCTCTCTTCCATATTCTAGCAAATAGACGTCCTTTTGCAAGGGAGCTAGCACCCGGTCAGGACATCGATCAAATTAAGAACCTCGTGTGGATACCTATAGAGGCCGGACGCGTGTGCGGCTTCAAGAGAACCCTATTCCACGATCATCAAATTGAGATGAAGATCTATCCGCGAAAAAGGTAAAGATTTGATCTTACTTTTCTCCTTTAATTTTAAAGAACATGAGGGATCCTAATTGCGTGGTTTTTGAGATTTGATCTGGAAAGTTTTCAAAAATCAAATTTATTTGATTTCTTTTCTTCCGCTGCGTGTTTACCATACGCAACTTTCTAACACTTTGGTCCAACTATGGAAACCGAGGAAAGCGATTTGGCAGATAGCTTTATCAAGAGGTTTGGCTCGAATTCACGAACGAAGCATTCGTGTGAGCTCGTTGCGAGAGTGAAATGAGATTGACCGTGGCGTATGGTATTAGAAGATAAAGTGCTCTTAGTGAGGCCTTGAGCTAGTAACAAGCCACGTGGAGTTCGAGGATTGGAATTGGAATATATTCCCCGAAAGGAATGTAAGTGCAAGGATAAAATCTCTGTGTGCGGATTGGCGAGTGGTGTTGGAGCGCGTAGAGTCGTCGAGTTTCGACTTGCACTGNGGAATTGTTCTGATCCATTGAAAGGAGTTTCAGTGATATTATTGATAGTGATCAAAATATATCTCACTACCAGATAGAATAGAACCTATGGGGTCACACACATAAGAGGTTGTGATTGATCGGATAGCTAGATTGCGATTATTGAATCGCCAGAGGACCTAATTGTCAATATAATGATAATTGGACTAATTTGTAATTAGTGGTATTAAGGTGTAAATGTTACAAGAGAGGACTTACTAATAGTTAGTAAGTTATAAGAGGACTTATGTGCAAATGTTGCATTATTAATTTGATAAGATCAAATTAATATAAAATTCAAGTCGAATCAAATTAGGATTTGATCGATCTAACCAATTAAGGAAAAGATAAATTTAAATCTAGATTTATACTTATCATTAATTGCCATTATATTATTAGGAATAGGATTATATTCCTATATATAATATACGGGAGTTTTTAGAAAACCCTAGCCGTTATCTCTCATCTCTTCTCTGTTCCATCTTCTAGCAAGAAAGACGTCCTTTTGCAAGGGAGCTAGCACCCCGGTGAGGACATCGATCAAATCAAGAACCTCGTGTGGATACCTATAGAGGCCGGACGCGTGTGCGGCTTCAAGAGAACCGAATTCCACGATCATCAAATTAAGGTGAAGATTTATCCACGAATAAGGTAAAGATTCGATCTTACTTTTCTCCTTTAATCTTAAAGAACATGAGGGATCCTAATTACGTGGTTTTTGAGATTTGATCTGGAAAGTTTTCAAAAATCAAATTTATTTGATTTCTTTTCTTCCGCTGCGTGTTTACCATACGCAACTTTCTAACACTTTGGTCCAACTATGGAAACCGAGGAAAGCGATTTGGCAGATAGCTTTATCAAGAGGTTTGGCTCAAATTCACGAACGAAGCATTCGTGTGAGCTCGTTGCGAGAGTGAAATGAAATTGAACGTGGCGTATGGTATTAGAAGATAAAGTGCTCTTAGTGAGGCCTTGAGCTAGTAACAAGCCACGTGGACTTCGAGGATTGGAATTGGAATATATTCCCCGAAGGGAATGTAAGTGCAAGGATAAAATCTCTGTGTGCGGATTGGCGAGTGGTGTTGGAGCGCGTAGAGTCGTCGAGTTTCGACTTGCACTGCCACCAAGAAGGACGGAAACCGTAATGCACTTTGTGAGATGCACTGTCACGCCCTACGACCACCCGCTAATTTGGCCGAGGTCGCGGCACCGCCAACAGCGCCGAACGGACATGGTTTCCCCTGTACTGCGGACAGAGTCTCCCCTGTACGTTCAAGGCATCGCAATCAATACAATGTATGAAGTTCCAACCAGGAACACATTTCAATCAAGATTGCATAAGGAAGGTATCAAACAACATAAATACATCCTATGTTATCACAAGCATTCACATTCACTTTTTACATCCCAAATACAAATCTTTTTCATCCAAATGCAATCTAAGTTGTTACATCATTTACGTATTACAAATTTGATACATTGTGTTCTTTTCATTTCCTATACCCCTAAGCTATGTCGACGGGGTACTGCTAGCTCTGGTCTCTAGGGTAGGGCGCTATCTACGGAGCTACGCCCTTTCCTCGCGCCGCCGCGCTGCTCACGTGCGAACCTGTAACACCCCAAAATAACGTGGGGTGAGAACCAACTCTATGGTTCCTAGTGGGTATGGCCACCCAAGGGAAAAGCACGACCAAAAGGTCCAAGGAGGCACTATGATCATGTTAGTCCAAAAACATCTATAGATATATATATCATTATGTTATTATGCAACTAACAGATAACATGCCTCACAATATGCAATATGAACATTACGCAACAACTAGTAGATCTATTGATTCTACGTTCAACTTTACTAACTTTAGCTCATGTCATTTAGCCTCTAAGGTTCTACTACCTTAGTTCACAACTCAAGTTCAACTTGCTTCTAAGGTCTCTATTACCTTAGCTCTTACCTTTATCACTAGCTTGTAAGGATTCCATTAACCTAATCAAGCTAACCACCCGATTCGGCCTCGAGTCAATCATCTGCGGATAGTCCGCGCACTGGCCGCCCTCTGTGACTTAACCAGCTGGCAGCGAAATCGTCGCACATGCCCAACACTGGTTCAAGCCCCTTGACTTAGCCATCTGGCGGCGAACGTATCGCACGTCACCCAGCAATGGCTTAAGTCAATCCGGCGGTATAATCCACAAGCTGGCTTAACCATCCGGCGGCGAAATCGTCGCACACGCCACGACAATGGTTCAAGCCTCGGGCGGTGATCTTTGTGCACTCACCTCCCAATCCTCCCTTGGTATCAACCTCGGTGGCGAAATCGTCGCACACGCCCTAGCCTTGATACCAAGGTCATCACAGGTCCTGGGATTTCGGAATCTACTTCCACAGGTCGAGAGTCCATAACGAACCCTATGCTGTCGACCTAAAACATCCTAGTGGCTGCTACCACTATACTCAACAACCTAGGCTCAATGCCACTTTAAGTTTACTACATGTCATAACCTAGGTTCCAACACATCTAGGTTCTATATTATTCATGTCCGACCTATGTTTACTAACACTAGGTTCATTGTCATTCCTATCCAACCTATGTTCACGACACTAGGTTGGATGCCACTCACCGAGATCTATTTAACTCTGGGTTCATTCACAACTTATGTTCTCTAACACTAGATTAGATGCCACTCGATCTATTCGACACCCTAGTTGTCCCATCGAGTATTCTATAATTCTCATGTTCCTATTTCCAATGTCAAGTTCTCTACTCAATCTAGAGTTATAAACCAAGTTCATACCTTATGAATCTAGCATGATATCCTATATCAGTACGCACTTCATCTAACATTCATTTCTAAATGAATATGTCATCCAGCACCTCACCATGTCAACATGCATTTTATGCAATTATCTAGCATTATATAACTTGCACATTATGCATTCTAGCATTTCTACATCACATCATATGCATCTACTTAGCATTTTACATTATGTCATTAACATACATCCCTTACAACATGCTCGCATGCATTATTTAGCATTAACTACATGCGTCATCTACATGGATCATCTAGCATATATATGCATCAACATGGATTCCCAATTCTCTTAGACATAAAGGTGACCTAGTCGCTTCGGTGAGCACAACCCACCTGTTATCGCGTTCCGATTGCTTGTAGTCACTTGCAATCGGCCTCCCGCGGTTCCCGAATCCGGCACGGCCCGATCTTGCAGATGCGCACCAACCGTGCGCCGAATCGCGGTCCCGGAAATTATAGATCTACGGTTTGTTGCCACGAGACCCCGATTCCATTTCCATGATTTTTAGTCGTCGCCTCGGCCCTCCATGCGGAAATGAAGCTAAATCACCTGTTTATTCAATATCTTTGTAACGGCTCGATGAATCGCCGAACCGACCTCGCCAACGCGTCAGAATACCTAGCAATTACGTTTATGGAGGGTCAAATGAGATCGAACCCTTATATTTACAAAAATCCCATTTCGGAGCCCTAGATTCCAACTAGACAAAAACCTATCTTTAAATCTCTAGATTCTAGCATTTATCACCTATTTAGCATACTAGGATTCCAATTAAACCCATTATAGAAATCAAAACCCACAATCTAGAAAGCTACCATGAGAGGGCTAAGAAGCTTACCTCTCCAAGCTTCTCCAAGCACGAGGAAGACGAAGGAGATGACGACAATCCCCTTCTTGATCTTCTCCTCCTTCTTCTTCTTCTCTTTCTCTCCTTCTCCTTCCTCTTCTTCTTCTCTTCTCCTTTCCTTTATAGAGAGAGAGAGGGAAGGTTTTGGGGTTGAAACGGTGAGGGAAAGAGAGAGAGAGAGGTTCTAATCCTCTCTATACACCTAACCCTTGCACAAAATGCCAATAAGCCCCTCAACAATGCCTCTCTTGCAACAGCCCGAACTGGGCATTTTCGGGCTACGGGGACCAGTCCTTGCATGAGGGACCGGTCCCTCAATGACCGGTCCCTGGCTGAGGGACCCGTCCCCGAAGGTCAGAATCCCAGACTTAGCCAAATTTTAGCTTTTCGTCCGTTTTTGCTCGTTTTCGCTCGTTGGACCTCCGATTCTTTTCAAATCGAACTGAGACTCTCCAAACATGTTTTTGAGCGTGTTTTCATCATCTTTTCATCCACGCTAATGCCGGATTTAGTTCACGGCCCAACATAGCCTTTCGGGTTTCGTTTTCGCACCTACGCGCACCGAAACGCCCGATTGCTCCAGAACTTCACCGAACTTCATCAGGACGATCAAATGGCTTTCCAACCGAATGTACACCGTAACTTCGTAATTTTAGAAATCTGGTACCTTACATCCTCCCCTTCTTAATAAGAGTTTCATCCTCGAAACTCTTATAATTCCAACTCCAATCTATATCCTAACTCAACTTACTGAGTAACAAAGGATAAAATGCACTTTTTCACTTCGGAGTGGCCTTATTCTCATTGGAACTGTCCAATGGCCCACTACGGCGGATGTGAGACTAGATTCAGTCACATTTGCCATGTGTAAGTTCAAAAGTGCATTACCATCATGCAAGGAACTACTCTTTGCATTATACACCCAATCGAGAAACTCACTCTGATTCGATCTCCGGCGTTGCTTGGAAGCAATATCGTTGGTGCATCGACCAATCGTGAGTGTTCCAATCCCAATCGGATCCTTGCCCTATCACGAGGTGGCAAACTCCAGAACATCTCGCACCTCAATCCACAAAAGAGCACTACCCTTATACTCCAACTCACTCAGGAGCATCAACTCCAATCCTCGCGTGGCTTCCGTTAGCTCAGTGTCTCATAAGAGCACTTCATCCCTTCGCCATTATAAGCCACGGCCAACTCAACTTCGTTGTCGCAATCAACTCACACGAACACTCCGTTCGTGAATCTAAGCCAAACTCATCCGCAGAGTTATCGGCTAAACCGATTACATCGGCTTCCATAGGTGGACCAACGGTCACTAATACTACGTAGGCCTATCGCCTAAACCTGTCTCAACTACGCGTAGCGTCTCTCGCTCGCAACGTAGACCCAATCATCATTGGGCGAAATTCTCATTGGAGAATCCACATACACTCCAACCAGGAGCAACCAAGACCCCAAACCACGTCAAGTTCTCGGGTTGAGTCACTACACACTCTGTGTATCCTTGGTCACACGACCTAGCACGTGGCATTTCACACTCCCGGGTCTAAGCTCGAACTACCGTCCTGACCAAAACTCTACCCTACTCGTAGGTACCGGGCCGCTGTCACTCACAGCTGACTGTGCCTGCCCAAAAGGCCCAGGCTCTACAGTCCACAAATGGTCCAGGCACGGATCGTCCCCAAGAGATACCCGCCGTCGTCGTCCTACAGGACATACTCTATCGAGTCACACGTACCACTCTCGGCTCCTAAGCACCTAGTGCGAGCCAGCAGCCCTACGAGTGATCCGCGGCCCGCTTCACACTTAGCAATGCTAAAGTGCTACTGCCAACTCGCTCTCCCGGCTGAATCGAAACCGCACTCTACGAGTACCCACACTCGAGCGCTCTATACGCCTCTACAGCGTCCCACACTAAGTCAAGCATCAGGCAACCATGCCTATGCACGCTAACCGCACGAGCACTACTTACCTACCTCAATTTGAGGTACCATTAGGCCTCTCATGCCCGTATTCGGCAACTAACCGGCTATTCTCCCAACAGTGCTACTTTCACCGTTCGATCTATCGGAACATCATCCGAGATTCTCAGGCTACTCGGGTATCCACAAGCATCATGGTCCAACTCTCGCAGTGTCACGCCCCGGGACCGGCAGAGGCCCTTCCGGTAGCGCGCCCAGACCCGCCATATGTCTATACATATAAGGCGTCTACAACAAGAGCGGAAAATAAAATAAGAAAGCAAAAGAATCTAACGATATCAGAGCAAGTAAATAACTAAGTTTTACACAGAAGAGTAGGCATAAAAGTGAAATCTACAAATAAAGCATAGAGAGATACAAGGAAATCCCAAATACAAAAGCTAAACATCAAGAGTATACAGGTAGTCTCTCTACACATGGTTCACAAAATCTTTCTCTCTCTCTCTCTAAAATAAAAGAAAGAGTGACCACCTATGCTCACGGGTAGCTCCCAGCTATCTTGCTACGCGACTCCCTTGCCGCGATCCCGTGCCTGCGCAGATGCCGAAGGCTCTGAAATAACAATAAGAAAAAGAGGACGTGAGAACTATAATTTATAGTTCCCAGTGGGCAATTACTGACCTCAGTACAATGCACCACTAGGCCCCAAAGAAAAGGGTAAGTCCAAAAAGCACCAATAATAATAATAAATGCTAAACAACTACGTTGCAAATTAAACATGATGTCGAATGTGTAGTACATCTACTTTATCAAAATAAAGTTTGTGCAAGCATAACTAATATGTCCCAACATAACGAGCAAGGAAGTATCATAAACCACTATGTCAATATGATGGATATGCTCTATCATGGCAACTCAGTATACAATGATGCAATAAATAAACTATCAAGTATACTACATGTCTCAACACGATGCTATAAGCATGTCTTAGTAATCGAACTACTAATTCTATCTAATAGTGATTATCATTTCTCGGTTGAATGTCATTGTTTCCAACATATTCTAGGACCTACATAGTGTAGTCCAGCTTGTGCCACTTAAGTGTCGGTGGTAGTTCCAGCATTCCCACTCTAGGAATGAGTTTATCCCTCCCGACCCCGTAGGTTTCTCGATACCGCACGAGCGAACATAAGTCTCGTAGGCCAACTCCGGATTGCCGGCTTGTAGGAAGCGACCCTCACAAGCATGTGCGAATGAGCACAAATGGCAAGCAAGCGAAATCATCGTCTCAAGTACCCAATCATCATGTCTCTAGCATGGTAATAGCCACTAGTACCCAATGATCTAGTTCTATGTCTCAAGGTGAAGTTCCAACTCTCACTAGGTCTAGTGCCCCTTTATGACACTTAGACATTTCGATGTACAAATATGTTCCAATTCTCTCAATGGCTCTATCCATTAGGTTCATACACAACTCGAGCTCAATGCCGCTTTATAACATTAGCTCATGATCTCACATGTCAATCTTGTCATATGCCTCTTTATGGCTTACTAAGATCCCTTAAGTCTCAAGTAGGAATAGCTTAAAATGCATGTAGGTAATGCTCATTTTCGCAATAGGAAATAGGATTCCAAGTCTCAATAGGATGCCAATCATGTACAAGTCCCACTTGGTAGCCCTCTACTATATAAGGGCCCGAAATTTCTCACACTTAATATAGGCATGTTAAGCATCCTAAAATTCACAATAAATATATTTATCATAGAAATGCAAGAATTTTTACTCTACAAGTATAAAACATGGGATATGAGAATTTCTCATATGCCAGGCTAGGTCAAAACCATCGAACCGTCGTGTGGTCCTTCGTTTCGCCGAACGGAGTTGTCCACGAGTCTCAAAATGCCCTAAAAGTAATGAGCGAAGAGATACACAAGCGTTACGAGCAACTCTAGGCCCAAACATTAACAATCTCAAGAAAAGGGCAAAAACTCACCTAGGGAGTAGAAAATCTTTCTCAAGCTCCAAAAGAAGGCTAGGATCCTTCCAATCTAATCCAAAGGAAGGTTCTAATCCATGAAATTTAGCCTCAAAAGCCCTAGATCAAAAAGCCCCAAAATCAACCCTAAATTTCCATTCTAGGGTTCCATCTACTAAAAACCTTCAAATCATGAAATCTTGGAGAAAGAACAAGTTGCTTACCTTCAAGAAGCTTCAATCTAGGTTCAAAATCCTCTAGGTTCCAAGATCATTCCTCAACAATGCTCCAAATACAAGCTCCAAGCCACCAAAAGGAAGAAAAGAGGGTGTGGGTGAAGTTCCAAGCCTCCAACAAGCTCTCTCCTTCTTCTTCTTCCTCTTCTTCTTCTTCTTCTCTCTCTAGGAGCAAAGGGAATGGTGGAATGAGGGAAAGGAGAAGAGGAAGTAGCCATATATGCCCTCTAGTGTAACAAAATCCAAAGAGGCCCCTCAAAAATTCAATATTGCATCAGCCCGGTCTGGGCAATTTTCGCCCAGAGGGACCGGTCTCTCCCCACCAGGGACTGGTTTCTCAGTCTGCCCCGAAAATCCGACGTTCGGGAACCGGTCTCTCCCCGCACGGGACCGGTCTCTCCCCGCATGGACGCGCTCGGGGACCGGTCTCACCCGCCAGGGACCGGTTGCCTCAGGGCTGCCGCAACACTGCTCACTAGGGGACCGGTCTCTCCTATCAGGGACCGGTCTTCGAGAGTAAAAACTCTCAGGACTTGTCCAAAACTCAGATTTTCAAACTTTTTGGATCGGAAAACATTCTACGACCCTCCACCAAGTGCGGAAAAGCTCGAAACACATCCAATCACTCGAATCTCGCAATTTGCACAGGTCCAGTGTGCTACACGCAGTATACTGACCATTGCTTAGAGAGTTACTTCACCACTTCGTGTTCACCACGAGTCCAACCCTCTTCCAAGAACCCTTACTAGCCATTTGCTAGTACCACTTGTCTCTCTACCTGCTCCAGCAGTCGCCACACTCTCACCGCATAAGCATGCTCGGGTATCTACCTGCCCATTCCCTTGGTCCCTACTATGCAATGTATAAATAGTAGCAACTGACCATATGATAAATGCATGCTATGCATCAACTTGATATCAAATAGCAGCATATGCTTTCTTTAATTAACTTATACCTGCCATGACGTCGTCAGTAGCGACAGGTTCCACCACTCGGGTCGCGTATCCATGGCCACTTCGTGCTCGCCGCGAACCCTCCGGTTGCATCGTCCTCAACGGCCGTTCTCCCAACCATGCCGCAGGTGGCACACCTACAGGCTGTCCGAGAGAGGAATAGGCCGTCGCCAGTGTCAGTGCCCGGCTATCACCTTACGGACACTCGTCCCACGTATGGCCCGGCAGCCCACACTTGAAGCACTTGCCTTCTCGCTGCTCACACTGCTGTGGATAATGAGGGCCCCCACAAATAACACATCTCGCCGAGGACCGAATATGGTATGTCCCTGAAGCTCAGGATTGCGAGCGCGAACTCATCGAAGTCCGTTGGGAACTTGACTGACCATCGTGTCCGCTCACTGGCCGTCCTTTCCCCTTTTCCTTGTAATATGCCTAGCACTCCTCCCGCAGAGATGCCTCGCCTTGTTCTATCCATAAGGCCCGATCTAGGACTTCGGCAAAAGTCTGTGTTAGTAGCTGAATCTTCCCGACCCTTGACCCGGTCAAATATCCTCCTCGGGGAGTGCGTCGGGGTGATGAGCGGCTGCGAACGATGACCCTCGAAGTTTGCGCCCTTCGACAAATCAAGCGATTCGACTGATGAGGGATCAGATCAGCCGAGTTCGAAAATCTCTATAGTCGATTCGGTTCGACTAAAATGAGCCGATGTATGGACTGAGCAAGGATTGAGGTCGGCCGATGAGCTGAACGACTAAAGAAAACAAAGAAAACTGAAACTGATCGACTCGAGGAGTCGAATGCCTAAATAACACAGAAACTAGTTGGCTTGAGGAGCCGAATGCCTCTATATTGATTGACTGGAGAGAGAAGTACAAAGGCGGATATGAAGTTTACAACGGAGTGATGCCTGTGGGGCAGACAGACTCCAAAGATCTAACTTAAAAATTACTCCTAGGAAAAAGCAGTAAAATTACAAGTAGACTACTACTAGAAAGTGTAGAAAATTGCGTGGAAGATAAAAGCGGTCTTTTGTGCACATAGGCAACCTCCTTCTTTTAGGGCGTTATTGGCCTATTTATATGTCGCCCTTTGATTAGTTACTCCTTTTTCACGATCGGCCATGACCTCCTAATTCTTCGGACCACTTTCAGCCGATCAGAACCGCTCACAACCGCTTGCGGTTATTGTAACCTCCTCGATCTAGCGCGGTTCATGCTTCCCATAATGCTCCCGGCGCATATCGAAACTGTGGCTCTTGCGTAGACTTGGCGTGCCAGTTGTCCATGCCGAATTAGCTAAACAGTCTGTAACTTGAGTATAAGTACAGCCTTGTAAAGGTCTGGCCGAAGTCCACGCACAAAGCAGTCGGCCTTGTCCTTGTCATCGCGTACCACGTTCGAGATACAATGCACGATACGGGAAAACTCCTGCTCGTATTGCCTGACCGAACGATCTCATTGCCGCAGCTTCCGGAACCTTTCCTGAAGCTTTCGCTTTTCACTGTCGGAAAAATAGGCAGAAACAGCATTCCCCGAAACTCTTCCCATATCATAGGAGGGAGACAAGGCGATCAATCTCGCTTGACACCTTTCCACCACACCTTCGCCGGCTGCTTCAAGTAGTGCACGGCTAGGTTTACCTTGTCTCGCTCCAACGTGTACAAATCCTCGAAGAGCGTTTTCATGGAATCAATCCACATCTTTACGATCCACGGATCTGCATCCTCTCCATCAAAGGTAGGCGAATCAAATTTCTTGAAAGCCATGAGGGCCGCCAAAGCTCAATCCCTCTCCGCCTCCACCTCTGGACTAATAGGGGTCGGGTTGCCCGACCCCGACGGAAATGTCTCCGCCACGACTCCCGGCCGTTCTCGACGAGCCGCAACTGGTGCAGCCACCAGCCGATCCACCGTTTCTTGGAGTCTTTTCATTCGCTCCTCTTGGCCATTGCAGCCTCCTGCTGATGCTGCACCACATCAGCCTGTTGCCTCACCACTCCCACGAGTGTGGCCAACTGATCACGAAACTTTGAGTCTCCGCTCGCATCGGTTTGCTTAGGGGCACCACTTGTCTCCTCCCGCGCCGATCTCGACGAAGACTGCCTACGTCGTGCCATCGCTTCCTGAAACATGACAACTCGATTAGTTCTCGACCAACTTGGGTCGAACACGAGACCACTAACACCGGCTCAAAAGCCAATCAGGCGAAAGTCACGCAAGGACGTCCATTCTCATCACTCGGTTTCATGTTGTCGTACGCCAACATGAACATCCTTGGCTGAGAATAAATCACACCTCGAGTCTACCTCTAATATCCGTCTTAGAGGTTTACAACACAACCTAATCCATTAATCTTTCGCCACAAATCATAAGTCCTCGTCTCTCACGAGCCTTAGCCTCTATGGTTTTACTATCCAAGGGTCTCCTAGGTCATCTAAACCATTTTCCTATTCTCTACTTTATGCTCTGATACCATCTTCTGTCACGCCCCGCGACCACCGGCCAATTTGGCCGAGGTCGCGGCGCCGCCGACAGCGCCGAACGGACAGGGTTTCCCCTATACTGCGGACAGAGTCTCCCCTGTACGTTCAAGGCATCGCAATCAATACAATGTATGAAGTTCCAACCAGGAACACATTTTAATCAAGATTGCATAAGGAAGGTATCAAACAATATAAACACATCCTATGTTATTACAAGCATTCACATTCACTTTTTACATCCAATTACAAATCTTTTTCATCCAAATGGAATCTAAGTTGTAACATCATTTACTTATTACAAATTTGATACATTGCATTCTTTTCATTTCCTATACCCCTAATGTCACGCCCCGGGACCGGCGGAGGCCCTCCCGGTAGCGTGCCCAGACCCGCCATATGTCAACACATATAAGGCGTCTACAATAAAAGCGGAAGTAAAGGCAAGTNTCCAGGGACCGGTCCCCGAGAGTAAAAACTCTCAGGACTTGTCCCAAGTTCCAGATTTCGAACTTTTCGGGTCGGGAAACAATTTACAACCCTCCACCAAGTGTGGAAAAGCTCGAAATACAACCAAACACTCGAACCTCGCAATTTGCAAAGGTCCAGTGTGTTACACCTAAGCTATGTCAACGGGGTACTGCTAGCTCTGGTCTCTGGGGTAGGGCGCTATCTACGGAGCTACGCCCTTTCCTCGCGCCGCCGCGCCGATCACGTGCGAACCTGTAACACCCCGAAGCAACGTGGGTTGAGAACCAACTCCATGGTTCCCAGTGGGTACCATGGCCCAAGGGAAAAGCTCAACCAAAAGGTCCAAGGAGGCACTTCAATTATGTTAGTCCAAAAATATCTATAGATATATATATCATCATGTTATTATGCAACTAACAGATAACATGCCTCACAATATGCAATATGAACATTACGCAACAACTAGTAGATCTATTGATTCTTCGTTCAACTTTACTAACTTTAGCTCATGTCATCTAGCCTCTAAGGTTCTACTACCTTAGTTCACAACTCAAGTTCAACTTGCTTCTAAGGTCTCTATTACCTTAGCTTTTACATTTATCACTAGCTTGTAAGGTTTCCATTAACCTAATCAAGCTAACCACCCGACTCGACCTCGAGTCAATCATCTGCGGATAGTGCGCGCACTGGCCGCCCTCTATGACTTAACCAGCTGGTGGCGAAGTCGCACACGCCCAACACTGGTTCAAGCCCCTTGACTTAGCCATCTGGCGGCGAATGCATCGCACCTCACCGAGCAATGGCTCAAGTCAATCCGGCGGTATAATCCACAAACTGGCTTAACCATCCGGCGGCGAAATCATCGCACACGCCACGACAATGGTTCAAGCCCCGGGCGGTGATCTCTGTGCACTCACCTCCCAATCCTCCCTTGGTATCAACCTCGGCGGCGAAATCGTCGCACACGCCCTAGCCTTGATACCAAGGTCATCATAGGTCCTGGGATTCCGGAATCCACTTCCACAGGTTGAGGGTCCATAACCAACCCTATGCTGTCGATCTAAAACATCCTAGTGGCTGCTACTACTATACTCAACAATCTAGGTTCAATGCCACTTTAAGTTTACTACATGTCATAACCTAGGTTCCAACACATCTAGGTTCTATATTATTCATCTCCGACCTATGTTTACTAACACTAGGTTCATTGTTATTCCTATTCAACCTATGTTCACGACACTAGGTTGGATGCCACTCACCTAGATCTATTTAACTCTAGGTTCATTCACAACTTATGTTCTTTAACACTAGGTTAGATGCCACTCGATCTATTCGACACCCTAGTTGTCCCATCGAGTATTCTATAATTCCCATGTTCCTATTTCCAATGTCAAGTTCTCTACTCAATCCAGAGTTATCAACCAAGTTCATATCTTATGAATCTAACATGATATCCTATATCAGTACGCACTTCATCTAACATTCATTTCTAAATGAATATGTCATCCAGCACCTCACCATGTCAACATGCATTTTATGCAATTATCTAGCATTATATAACTTGCCCATTATGCATTCTAGCATTTCTACATCACATCATATGCATACATTATGTCATTAACATACATTCCTTACAACATGCTCGCATGCATTATTTAGCATTAACTACATGCGTCATCTACATGCATCATCTAGCATTTATATGCATCAACATGGATTCCTAATTCTCTTAGACATAAAGGCGACCTAGTCGCTTCAGTGAGCACAACCCACCTGTTATCGCGTTCCGATTGCTTGTAATCACTTGCAATCAGCCTCCCGCGGCTCCCGTATCTGGCACGGCCCGATCTTGCAGATGCGCACCAACTGTGCGCCGAATCGCGGCCTCGGAAATTATAGGTCTACGGTTTGTTGCCACGAGCCCCCGATTCCATTTCCATGATTTTTAGTCGTCGCCTCGGCCCTCCAGGCGGAAACGAAGCTAAATCACCCGTTTCTTCAATATCTTTGTAACGGCTCAATGAATCGCCGATCCAACCTCACCAACGTGTCAGAATAGCAATTAGGTTTACGAAGGGTCAAATGAGATCGAATCCTTATATTTACAAAAATCCCATTTCGGAGTCCTAGATTCCAACTAGGCAAAAACCTATCTTTAAATCTCTAGATTCTAGCATTTATCACCTATTTAGCATGCTAGGATTCCAATTAAACACATTCTAGAGATCAAAACCCACAATCTAGAAAGCTACCATGAGAAGGCTAAGAAGCATACCTCTCTAAGCTTCCCCAAGCACGAGGAAGATGAAGGAGATGACGACAATCCCCTTCTTGATCTTCTCCTCCTTCTTCTTCTTCTCTTTCTCTCATTCTCCTTCCTCTTCTTCTTCTCTTCTCCTTTCCTTTCTAGAGAGAGAGAAGAAAGGTTTTGGGGGTGAAACGGTGAGGGAAAGAGAGAGAGAGAGGTTCAAATCCTCTCAATACACCTAACCCTTGCACAAAAATGCCAATAAGCCCCTCAATAATGCCTCTCTTGCAACAACCCGAACAGGGCATTTTTGGGCTACGAGGACCGGTCTTTGCATGAGGGACCGGTCCCTCAAGGACCGGTCCGGTCCCTCAAGGACCGGTCCCTGGCTGAGGGACCTATCCTCAAAGGTCAGAATTCCAGACTTAGCTAAATTTCAGCTTTTCGTCCGTTTTCGCTCGTTTTTGCTCATTGGACCTCCGATTCTTTTCAAATCGAACTAAGAGTCTCCAAACATGTTTTTGAGCATGTTTTCATCATCTTTTCATCCACGCTAATGCCGGATTTAGCTCACGGCCCAACATAGCCTTTCGGGTTCTGTTTTCGCACCTACGCGCACCGAAACGCCCGATTGCTCCAGAACTTCACCGAACTTCACCAGGACGATCGAATGGCTTTCCAACCGAATGTACACTGTAACTTCATAATTTTAGAAATCTGGTATCTTACATCCTCCCCTCCTTAATAAAAGTTTCGTCCCCGAAACTAACTTCTACCCCAATTCACACTTATCGAGTATCAAGGGTATAATGCACTTTTCCACCTCAGAGTGGCCTTATGCTCATTGGAACTGTCCAATGGCCCACTACGGCGGATGTGAGACTAGATTCACTCACATTTGCCATGTGTAAGTCCAAAAGTGCATTACCATTATGCAAGGAACTACTCTTTGCATTATACACCCAATCGAGAAACTCACTCTGATTCGATCGCCGGCGTTGCTTGGAAGCAATATCGTTGGTGCATCAACCAATCGTGAGTGTTCTAATCCCAACCGGATCCTTGCCCTATCACGAGGTTGCAAACTCCAGAACATCTCGCACCTCAATCCACAAAAGAGCACTACCTTTAAACTCCAACTCACTCAGGAGCATCAACTCTAATCCTCGCGTGGCCTCCGTTAGCTCAGTGTCTTATAAGAGCACTTCATCCCTTCGCCATTATAAGCCACGGCCAACTCGGCTTTGTTGTCGTAATCAACTCACACGAACACTCCGTTCGTGAATCTAAGCCAAACTCATCCGCAGAGTTATCGGCTAAACCGATTACATCGGCTTCCATAAGTGGACCAACGGTCACCAATACTACGTAGGCCTATCGCCTAAACCTGTCTCAACTACGCGTAGCGTCTCTCGCTCGTAACGTAGACCCAATCATCATTGGGCGAAATTCTCATTGGAGAATCCGCATACACTCCAACCAGGAGCAACCAAGACTCCAAACCACGTCAAGTTCTCGGGTTGAGTCACTACACACTCTGTGTATCCTCGGTCACACGACCTATCACATGGCATTCCACACTCCCGGGTCTAAGCTCGGACTACCGTCCTGACTAAAACTCTACCCTACTCGTAGGTACCGAGCCGCTGTCACTCACAGCTGACTGAGCCTGCCCAAAGAGCCCAGGCTCTACAGTCCACAAATAGTCCAGGCACGAATCGTCCCCAAGCGATACCCGCCGTCGTCGTCCTACAGGACATACTCTATCGAGTCACACGTACCACTCTCGGCTCCTAAGCACCTAGTGCGAGCCACCAGCCCTACGAGTGATCCATGGCCCGCTTCACACTTAGCAATGCTGAAGTGCTACTGCCAACTCGCTCTCCCGGCTGAATCGAAACTGCACTCTACGAGTACCCATACTCGAGCTGTAGCACACTGGACCTTTGCAAATTGCGAGGTTCGAGTGTTCGAGCTGTGTTCTGAGTCCTTCCAGACTTTCTGGTGGGTCGTTGACAGTGTTCCGACCCATGGCTCGTATCCCGAGAATTGTGGTTTAAAGCTGTGTACCAAAACTCGAAAAATCAGATTCTTGGCCAGCTCTCGGGTAGCTTTCTAGGGGTCTTGTACCGGTATAAGGTTGATGGTTGTACCTGTACAAGGCTGATGGTTGTACCGGTACAGCCACCGGCTTGTACCGGTACAGAGCCGCTGAACCCCCGCCAACCCGAGCCTCGGGTTGTGATTTTTCGTGGGGCTTGTACCGGTACAAGGGCCCGTGTACCGGTACAAGGTGGCTGAATTTGAGCAGTTTGAACTGTAGGGGTGTTTTTGCGATTGTGGGTCTCTTATATCAACACCCACGCCCCTTAGGGCCTCCCCTGAGCTGAAACCGGTGGAGAGCAAGGTAGGGCACCTCCCCTCTTCTCCTCCTTGGTTTATTTCTCCATTTTTACTTGGGATTTAAGGTTTAATCTCTCTCTTTTTCCCTCCTTGTGCATTTCCACCATTGTTGAGGCTTGGAGCTTGGGTTTGGAGCTTGGTGGAGGGAAGATCCTAGAAGTGTGAGGACTTTGGGCTTGGATTAAAACTTCTAAGAGGTAAGTGGCAAGATCCTTTCCTCAAGTTTTGGATTTTGGAGTTTTCTTTGAGATGAAACCCTAGATTGGAAACTTAGGGTTGTTTTTGGGCATTTTGATTCTAGGGCTTTTGAGGCTAGATTGGTTGGATTAGAACCTTCTTCTAGATTAGATTGGAAAGGTTCTAGCTCTCTTTTGGAGCTTTAGAAGAGATTTCTCTCTTGAGGTGAGTTTTGCCTCTTTTTACTTTATGGTTAATGATTGAGCTATTTGCTTTTCGTTTCGTTTGGATGACCCTATTTTTGATATTTCTAGGGTACTAGGAAGCTAGTGGATACCTCCGTTCGGCGAAACGAAGGTTTCGATTTTAGTGGGTTTGACCTAGTCTATAATATGAGAAATTCTCATATATGGTGATATATATTTCGTAAATTGGAAAAGCATACATATTCATACTAAATGTATTTATTATGATTTTTGGAACATATTCATACTAAATGTATTTATTATGATATATGGTGATATACTAAATGTATTTATTATGATTTTTGTAGGGTCTAGAACATGTTGGAAACAA
The DNA here is from genome assembly GCF_001540865.1 of Ananas comosus. Taxonomy (NCBI): domain Eukaryota; kingdom Viridiplantae; phylum Streptophyta; class Magnoliopsida; order Poales; family Bromeliaceae; genus Ananas; species Ananas comosus. Next base: position 65,184 of record NW_017893419.1, read on the forward strand.
TGACATTGAACCGGGAATGGATAATCACTACTAGATAGGCTTAGTAGTTGGATTACTTTGACATGCTTATGATATAGCATTTAGACATATAGCATACTTGCCTGTTTCATTTATCGCATTGTAGTATACTCGGTTGCTTGATAGAGCTTATTCCTTATGTATTGACACATTGGATCGTGATGTTTACTCGTTATTTATGTTGAGACATATCAGCTATGCATTGAACATATTCCCTTATTATAGAATAGATGTACATCATGTTGACATCATACTTACTTGAGACTTAGTAGTTTAGCATTTTAATTATGCTTTCATAATTGCAATTTATTACTATTATTATTATTGCTCATCGTACTTACCCTTTTCTTTTGGGGCCTAGTAGAGCATAGAGCTGAGGTCAGTAATTGCCCACTGGGAACTATAATTCATAGTTCTCACGCCCTCGTTTTCTCGATATTTTTCAGAGCCTTCCGCGCAGGGGGAGGCCAGGGATCGCGGAAAGGATATCGCCTCGGGCTAGCGTGCTCGGCGAGGGATCGTTCGATAGGTGGTCTACCTCTCGTGTTTTTCTTTTTTGTGAGAGGTTGAGAGTTTCACCATTGTACTAGAGACCACCCATTTTTGTACCTTTGAGACCTTTATTGTACTACTTTATGGTTTACTTTTATTGTTTAGTTGTATCCTTTTTCTTTTGTTATAGAAAGTAGAATCATACTGCTCTGATATCATTAGTCGTTGCTCTTTCCTTTCGGCTATGTTTCTTGCTTTACTTCCGCTTTTATTGTAGACGCCTTATATGTGCAGACATATGGCGGGTCTGGGCGCGCTACCGGGAGGGCCTCCGCCGGTTCCGGGGCGTGACAGATTAATTTGGTATCAGAGCCTAGAGTTGAGTTTTAGTGGACCTAGCAAACCTTAGGCCGGTTGGACTATAGGAATTAGGCTCGTGAGAGACGAGGTCTAATCGATTTGTGAGCAAAAGTATTATGATTGGGTTTTATGACAATTCTAAAAAGTTAGAATTTGATCGGAGTGTATGGCTACTAACTTTGCGGAGGGTTACGTTCGCGGCCGACAACGTAACATCGGGAGTTAGTAGTGAAGGACACCTCCTTACTTTCGCAAGATTTGGGATTTTATCTATTTGAGCGGGGACGCGATTGCGCGGGTTACTAACTTGCGCTTTTATGCTTTGTAGTGACGATGCCGATTACACGCTCCCAGTCTGCCGGGACGGATGATGCGGGACACCCCGAGGAGGCCGAGACCTCCGCTACTTCCGGATCTAGTGAGGTCCGTGACTTGAGGACCCAGCTTGCGATCCTCACTGATCTGTTGGCACAGCAGACGGCAGCGGCGCAGTGACAGGCAGAGGTGGCTCAGCGGCAGGAGGCACGGATGAAGCATCTTGAGGACCTCTTACTTCAGCAGGCGGCAGCTTCGAGGGAGACCCAGGTTCCCACACCGCCAGCACCCGTGGTGAACTTCGCACCGAGGGCGCAGTCTCCCGCGCCCAGTTCTTCACGTGCGGCACCAGCGACCACACCTCGGGAGGAGGTGGCTGCGGCACTCCTAATTCAGAGACCGGCCACCGGGACAGCTTTCCCCGTGAGGGCCGAGGGAGCCGAGCGGGATCGGCTCATGGATCGCCTCAGTGAGTTTAAGAGGTGCAGCCCGAGGATGTTTGATGGCGAGAACGTCGACCACTGGATTGTTGAAAAGTGGTTAATGCACATGGAGAAGCTATTTCGAGACACCTTTGTGGAGGAGCAGGACAGAGTTTGGCTCGCCACTCACTTTCTCGACGGCGAGGCCTACCGTTGGTGGTTCGATATTCAGGACAACCCCAACACCGACTTGGCAGCGATTACTTGGACGAGGTTCAAGGAGCTCCTTCTGACGCACTACTTTTCGAACAGCGTCAAGAGGAAGATGGAGCAGGATTTGCACAGCCTGCGCCAGGACGAGCGGTCAGTGGCCGAGTACGAGAGGGAGTTCTCCCGGTTACTTCACTGTGTACTATTTATCGTGAGGGATGACAAGGACAAGGCCCGCATTTTTTAGCGCGGATTACGACCTTCTATCTTCCGGTTGGTGCAGTCTTCCAACCTCCAGACCTATCGGAAGGTTGTGGATCGAGCGTTGATTGTAGAGGCTGGAGCGGCAGATCTTCAGGAGCGTCGCGAGAACTCGGAGAAGGGGAAGGGTAAGAGGCCGGCGGCTGAGGGTGCGAGCCAGACCCACTCGCGGAGGCCGCCGAGGCACCCGAGGAGCCGGAGCCAGTCGCGGCGACGTGGCTCGTCTACTTAGCGAAGGACCCGATCGTCGCCAGGCTCCCCGCTGCGTGATCTGTGGCGGTCCTCATTACCCGCGGCAGTGTTCACGCAGTCGGGGCAGGTGCTTCTTGTGTGGCTAGGAGGGCCACTTTCAGTCAGACTGCCCGAGGAGTCCATCGCCAGCGCCATCATCGGCATCTGCACCAGCATCGCCAGGTCCCAGTCAGGGGACATCTTCTGCACATCACCAGAGCGGGCGGCCGCCAGTTCTACGGCAGATGGAGGGGTCACGACAGGCCCCGAGCGGGCGCATGTACGCGGCCCAGACTTAGGAGGCGGTGGCAGCCGAGAATGTGGTCGCAGGTATCATTTTACTTTATGATATTCGGGTTAGAGCATTGTTTGATACCGGTGCATCACATTCATTCATAGACCGGCTATTTGCCGAGTTGCATGGCATCCCACTTGTATCCTTATTGCAGCCGGGCCGAGTTGTTGTACCCGACCATTCTTTGGACATTCGGGACTGTCGCCCCAGTTGCCCTTTTCGGGTTGGAGATTGGATCATGCCCGTGAACTTGCTAGTGTTCCATAAACTCGGGGAGTTTGATGTTGTGTTCGGCATGGATTGGTTGACCAAGTACTTTGCCACCATCGATTGCAATAATCAAACGGTGACATTTAGAGAGCCGGGGCAGGTGGAGGTTGTGTACCGAGGATGCCAGAGTTCGCTGTTTGCGATGACGATTAGCTCCTCTCGAGCTAGGCAGTTGATTAGTAGAGACTGCGTAGCCTACTTGGCTACTGTTGTGTTGCGGGGTGTGGATGATGCCCCTAGGATTGAGGATATCCCCGTAGTGCGGGAGTTTGGAGATGTGTTCCCAGCTGAGCTTCCGGCATGCCACCTGATAGGGAGATTGAGTTTGTAGTAGATCTCGTTCCCGGGACTACTCAAATCTCAAAGGCACCCTATAGGATGGCACCAGCAGAATTGAAGAAGCTGAAAGCACAGTTACAGGATCTTCTGGACAAGGGTTTTGTGCGACCGAGTGTGTCACCTTGGGGAGCACCGGTTTTGTTTGTAAAGAAGAAGGATGGACCACTTCGCTTGTGCGTGGACTATCGTGAACTTAATAAAGTCACGATCAAGAACAAGTATCCATTACCGAGGATTGATGATCTATTTGATCAGCTCCAGGGATCTTGTGTATATTCCAAGATTGACTTGCAGTCGGGATATCACCAGTTGAAGATCAAGCCTGAGGATGTGTCGAAGACGGCTTTTAGAACACGGTATGGACACTATGAGTTTACTGTTATGCCGTTCGGGCTTACTAATGCCCCGGCAGCTTTTATGGATCTAATGAACCATGTTTTCAAGTCTTATTTATATAGGTTTGTCGTGGTGTTCATCGACGACATTTTGGTCTATTCCCGAAGTGATGCGGATCACAAGGAACACTTGAGACGTGTACTTCAAGTGCTTCGGAAAAAGAAGCTCTATGCCAAGTTGAAAAAGTGTGAGTTTTATCTTAGAGAGATGGCGTTTTTAGGCCATTTGATTTCAGAATCAGGGATAGCTGTGGATCCAAGGAAAATTGAAGCTATCAAAGATTGGCCGAGGCCGACGAGTGTGACCGAGATACGGAGCTTCATTGGTTTGGCCGGCTACTAGCGACGGTTTGTTGAGGGATTTGCAAGGTTATCTACTCCCCTCACGAGGCTCACGCATAAAGGCACCAAGTTTATTTGGAATGATGCGTGTGAAAGGAGTTTCCAAGAGTTGAAGCAGAGATTGACGACCGCCCCGATCTTAGCCTTGCCGACTGCTGGAGCAGGATATGTGATTTATAGTGATGCTTCTTTTAATGGATTGGGCTGTGTTTTGATGCAGGACGGGAAAGTAATCGCGTATGCATCTCGCTAATTGAAGGATTATGAAAAGAATTACCCCACTTACGACTTGGAGTTGGCGGCCGTGGTTTTTGCATTAAAGCTATGGCGCCATTATTTATACGGCGAGCGGTGCGAAGTATATACGGATCACAAGAGCTTAAAGTATTTATTCACTCAGAAGGAGTTGAACCTGAGGCAGCGCAGATGGCTGGAGCTGCTCAAGGATTACGACCTGACGATTCTTTACCACCCGGGCAAGGCTAACGTGGTGGCGGATGCGCTAAGTCGGAAATCGACAGAGAACTTAGCGATGCTTGTGGTTACTCAACTGCCGTTGATCGAGCAGATGAAGCGGTTGGAGTTGGAGGTGATGGCTCCTAATACACCTTTGAGACTGATGACTTTGGTGGTGCAACCTACACTTATGGAAAGGATTAAAGAAAAGCAAACTTCCGATGTGGAGTTGCATAGGATCCAAGCTAAGATGGTTGATGGTTGCACCGGTGATTTCACTTTGGACGGTGATGAATTGATGCAATTCCGCGGACGGTTGTGTGTACCGGCGGACTTGGGCATTAAAGAGGATATTCTTCAAAAACACACCGAGCACCGTACGCTATACATCCGGGAGGCACCAAGATCTACAAGGACTTGAAGTTGCTTTATTGGTGGCCCGAGATGAAGAAGGATGTTGGTGAGTTTGTTGCTAGATGTTTAACTTGCCAACAGGTGAAAGCTGAGCACCGAGTTCCTGCGGGAAAGTTACAGAGCCTACCGATTCCAGTGCGGAAGTGGGAGAAGATCACCATGGACTTTGTGATGGGACTGCCTCGCTCACAGGCCGGGCACGACGCTACTTGGGCGATCGTGGATAGGCTGACGAGACGCGTTGGTGCGCTCGGATTAACGTTACGAAAAGCCGATGTAAAGTTATGGTCAAATAAGCCTAATTTGGCTTCGTTATGCCGCAGGTAAGGAACGAAGAGTCTAAAAATTCCAAGAAAATCTTCGGAGCACCTTTGAAAGCCTACGAGGTGGGTGGTGCTTCTCAAACTCATTGAACTTCTCTCTATGCCTAATGTGTCATTCATTTGAGCATGTATATATATATTGTTGCATGCATTTTAGGGTAAAGTAACGATGAAAATGTGATGTTGCATGATTGTGAGTAGATCTTGCATAATATGATGAATGAGAACTATGTAAATGTCGAAAACCCTATGTGTATGCATGAGAAAAAGAGAGCACCCAAAGTGAGCAAAAGAACAGAGTGACACTATGACATAGATCGAGTGGCATTTGAAAATGTAAAGTAAAGAGACACTAGAGTTAGTGTGATGCAAAGAACCAATGTAATGTAAAGAATGATGAAAATGACAATGTTTAAAGTTAAAGTAATGTGGGGAGTAAAGAACACGAAGTGCTAGAGGTAGCCAAAAGTAAAGAATGTAAAGAATATAATTGCTAGAATTAGCAAAAGTAAAAGAAATGTAAAGAATGTGATTGCATGAGTTTGCAACATAAAGTGATGTAAAGAACACTAGAGCTAGTGTAAAGTCAAGATTGAACTTATAAATCCTTTGAGTTAAGGATTCGATCATACTTGCTATGAGTTCCGTGCTCGAGGGCGGTCGCTCCCCCTCGGGCGATGCGCTCCGGAGTTATGCATCACGGGTTGGAGTAAACCCGAAGGACGGTCCTAGCGGGTGAGTTCCTGCGATGATGGACTTAATGTGAAGCAAGCTAATGTGGCGAAACCTCCGGGTTAGCCTTGAGATTAAAGAGTAAAGAACAAAGAGCAAAGAACAAAGTACAAAGTAAAGTCAAAGAACGAATGAGTTTGCATAATCTGCATTTATTTAATGTTGAGCATACTTCTTGCTTATTGTTCAGGCATATTAGCATCATGTTATAGATTGGTTACTATACAGCTTATCCTTTCTATTATGCCTGAGTTAGTCCTAGTGGGAAAGTCGGTGATGTTGAGGCCGAACCCACTGGGAACTTTGTTGTAGTTCTCACCCCACTATTTCCACAGAGCCGGGACCGAGCGAGCCGGCGAGCGACCGAGGTAAAGGTATCGCGCCTTAGTCAGAGGCCACCAGAGTTGGGTTTACATTTTGTTAGTAGACACCCTTTATCATCTTTTGTATTTGATAACAAGTAATGTAACGAAAAGAATGTAAAGCTTATTTTGAGGTAAATGTGATGTAAGAAAGAAATGATGAAATGATGTAATGAAATGTAAAGAATCCTAAATGTAAGAAGTGGATGCAATGTATATGATCTAAAATGAATCATATTACTTGTGTAGATGTTTAGTTTTCCTTTCTTTCACTTATGGCTATTGCTTACCCTCGTGTAAGCCGTTTGTGTATGTTTCCGCTAGTGCTTTTCTCTATTGATGAAAATGTACATGTGATGAGCCTTGGGCGGATAGGGGAAACTCTGTCCGTTCGGCGTCTGTTTGACGTGCTCGGGTCGGGCCAAATTGGTATCGGCTCCGGGGCGTGACAAGTAAAGTACCCTATGATCATCTTTTGTACAGGATGATAAATGATGCAAAGAAAAGAATGTTAAGTTTCATTATGAGCAAATGTGATGTAAGAAAGAAATGATGAAATGAAATGTAAGGAATCGTAAATGTACAAGTTGGATGCAATGTATATAATCTAAATTGAATCTTAGTACCAGTGAATGTTTAGTTTCCTTTTCTCTCACTCGTGGCTATTGCTTACCCTCGTGTAAGCCGTTTGTGTATGTTTCCGCTAGTGCTTTTCTCTATTGATGAAAATATACATGTGATGAGCCTTGGGCGGATAGGGGAAACCTTGTCCGTTCGGCGTCTGTTTGACGTGCTTGGGTCAGGCCAAATTGGTATCGGTCCCGGGGCGTGACACAGGCTCTGGGACGGTCCGAGGCAGGAGTGACCGGTCCCTCCGCCCGACCCGATAAAGGGGTTTTCATTCGATGTGTTTTGTACGCGTTTCAATCTTTTTCCTGCTTCCTCTCTTGCGATTCTCTAGTCTCCAGATCGATTTTTACTCACGTTCCTCGTGGATTTGCACTGATTTTAGGTATGATCTTCGGATTTTGTTGCATTTTTATCATATTCTCCGAAAATGTGTTTTGTTTCAGATTTTTTGGTGGTTATTCTAGAGATCTAGCTGAATCTGCCATTAAGTGTTTCGATCTTGTTATTAGATTTGTTATTTTCATATTATCTTGTCTTTCTTCATCTTTTTGTCAATTTTTGTAGGTTTTTCATCATCAAAACCTAGTTTTTCAAAATTTTTGTGGACAATTTGTTTTTGCTGATTTTGATGCATGGTTTGTTTATGTTTCTCAGGATTATGTGGCCCCTAGGATTATCTAGCATTTTACATATCAATTTGCTCATATTTTTGGAATTGAAAAAATCGATTTTTCTTAACAGGGGTTTCTTCAAAATGTATTCGTGGTTGCTTGTGCTTGTGGTCCTGATGACCGGGGGTAGTCGCGGAAGCAAACGACAGCGCTACTCGGGTAAACGGCCGGTTGAGCAACAACCGGAAGATGAAGGGAGCGAATATGCTCCAGGCGACGAAACTGAGGAGGACGAGCCGGATTGGGAGGCTTTTACTCCAGAGGTGTTGGCTAAGGATAAGAATACAAGAAAAGGAAAGGGAAAAGGAAAAGCTGTTGATAAAGGGAAAGGCAAGGCCCTGGACAAAGAAAAAGGAAAGGCATCTGCATATACCGGTCGTCGGAAATCTGGCGGTGTTGAGATTAGAGAACCAGGTTCTGAGCCACCGCGTCTCAGTCTGCAGGATGTTCCTTCAGCTCGCAGGTCAATGTACTCGTCGAAGCATTGCATTGGTGAGCGTGATGTTGGCGTTGCCAGTATCATTGACTGTGTGCCGGGATTTCAGGATTTATTTGAAAAAGGAAATCTTCATCAGATTTGTGATTTTCCAGAACAAACTGGTTTCTGTTTGGAGCTGATTAGAGAATTCTATATGAGGGCAGGTTACTTGAGTGACTAAGACGACGGCCCGTATCTACTCACTACTTCCGTCCGTGGGGTTGAGTTGACTATCACTCCCGATACTATAGCATTGGTGCTAGGGATGGAAGCAAGGACTGAGGGCGTGGAGTATCTGCAGGCCGGGTTTGACTCACTTCGAGATTGGAACCGTGTCGTGAACTCTATTTACATGCCGAGAACAGAGTCAAACGGAATTATGGTTTTATCCAAGAATTTCAAAATAGAGTACAGGTTCTTGAACTTCGTGGTTTGCTACAACATTTTGCCTCTCGCAAACACGAAGATTTTGAGATGGGATCGCATCTTGTACATGTATCTATTGGCTAGGCCGGACATTGTAAGTGCGAAAAATATCAACATGAATATCCCGTTTTTGATCTGGCGGAGAATGGCAAAGGATATCAAAACTTCAGGACAGAATGAAAGATTGCCATTTCCACTAATTATAATGAGGATTCTACGACTCCATGAGGTGGATGTTCGTTGTACATCCTATGAGTATAGCTTGGGACGGATCAATGAAAGGACGTTCGTGAAGTCCTCTGTGCAGCTTCGAACTACGTCCCAGTGCGCTTCTTCACCTTCTGCTGCTCCACCTCCTGCTGCTCCTACTTCGTCACGTCCATCCATGGATATTTCTGAGGAGGATGTCTCGGTGTCATCAGTTTATTGTGAGCAACAAAGGTTATCTGAAGAGCTTCAAAAACTTTCTGTGGATCAAGCTCAGATACGGAAAGATGTGAGCAAAATCAAGCGGTTGATGAAGGCCATCTTTGATAAACTGGGATGTTGCAGCTCAGATCTTCCTCCGCAGGGTGACGAATCCGACTGATTGTGCGNCCCACCAAGTCTCCTCGCAACCCTTCGTTTGCGCTTACGAAGGTGCCCACAAGCCTCCTAGCTCCCTAAAGGTTAAACTAGGAGTGTTACACGAACATTACGAACAACGAATAGGTTAAACATTAACGAACTCAACGAAAGGGCCAAAACTCACCTATAGAGTATAAATCCCCTCACAAGCTCCAAATGGGAGCTATAACCCTTCCAATCCCACCTAGAGGAAGGCTCTAATCCAAGAAATCAAGTTTCAAAAGCCCTAAATCCAAAACCCCTAAATAAACCCTAAGTTTTCCATTTCTAGGGTTTCTATACAAAAATCATGAAAATCATGATTTAGAAAGGGGAAACAAGCAACTAACCTCGAGAGAAGCTCCAAACAAGCCTTGGGATGAGCTAGGATTGAAGACCTCTCTTCCAACTAGCTCCAAAACCAAGCTCCAAGCTCCTTCCATGGTGGAATTCACACCAAGAAGCAAAAAGAGGGATAAATCATCAAAAATCCCAACAAAAGAAGGAAAATCAAAGAGAGGGTTTAGATGGCCTCCCTACTTTCTTCTCCTCTGGTCTCAAGCTCAGGGAACTCCAAAGGGGCGTGGGGTGCTTTATAGATAAGCAACAATTGCAAAAACGACCTCCCAGAACAAGCAGTTTGCGGACTGCATTGTGTACCGGTACACAGGAAAGTGTACCGATATAAAACCCTGTACGCGCAAACCCGAGGCTCGGGTTCGCAGAAAATAGCCAAGTGTACCGATACACTTCCGATGTTGTACCGGTACAACCACTTGTTCCGGTACAACTTCAATGTTGTACCGGTACACAGCCCTGCTGAGGCAACCCAAGAGCAGCCTTAAGTCCTCCACTTCAGCGACCTTAGCGCTACTATAAATACCACAATTTTCGGGAGACGAGCCATAGGTCGGAACACTGTCAACAACCCTCCAGAATATCTGGAAAAACTCAGATCACAGATCAAACACTCGAACCTTGTAATTTGCAAAGGTCCAGTGCGCTACATTCTCCTCTTCTAAAAAGGAGTTTCGTCCGCGAAACTGCGGGTCAACCACACAGCAAACCCATCCGAAGAGGATGGAAGAAGCGCTCCAACGGCGCACACACCAGACCACGAAGGTCTCGAGCATGCTGGATAGCTCCAAAGTGCAATCACAACAAGATCCTGCGACGCTGAGGCTTTGGCATAACACAAACCAAACTTCCACAAAAGCTTCTCGAGTTCAAGTCTTCACTGGGAAGTTCCATCTCCAGTCCACGCTTGATCAAAAAGCCCATCAGTTGGTCCTCACGAACCCAAGTGTTCCCAAAGGCTAAATTCCAGCTCTCACTTTCCTTAACCAGGTGGAGGGCAAAGCCTAGCTCTACTTCGCATTACTCTTATATATAGAATTCCATCTATATCCTTCTGAGGCGAATTCAACGGTGCTGTCCATATCAAGAATCCGGGGGTTACACCCGTTACCCAATCCATCTAAACTCCACCGGAGTACTCACGTGAATATCACTCACCAAAGAGAGGTGAGATAGCATCGAATCGTCGACTCAAATCCCAACGATGATCTCGCAACCCAATATCAAAATTCCGTCACGAGATTGCACAACGGGGTGCAACTCTATTCCATAGTTAAGTATGGTGTAATTTCCACATGGCTACTATCACGCCCCAATCCCCGCCAATTTGGTCGGGTTCGGGTCACGTCAACAGACGCCGAACGGACAGAGCCTCCCCTATCTGCCCAAGGCTCTAACAACATGTATAAATAAGCAATCAACAAGAGATTTGCATATATAATACAAGGCTTGCACGAGGGCAAGCAACCACAGAAGCGAAAGCTCTAAGCTAAAATAATCAACATACATGATATTTGATTAGATTTAAACCAAATACAAGTAAATAAAACTATTACATATCCATTCATCCATCATAGCTTTTTTTTTTTTTTTTACATTTAGTCATCCACCAAATACGTGATTGTTTACAACTTTACATTTTTAAGTCAACAAAAGAAGTTGATACATGTATAACAAAAAAGGGAATGACTACAAAATGTATAAAGTCCCGGTGGCCGCTATCTACGGCGCTATACCCTTGCCTCGGTCCTCTGCCGCCCCGCTCGTGCTAGGACTTGTAGGGTTAGTGGTGTGAGAACTACAACGAAGTTTCCAGTGGGTTCGGCATCCGACCTTGCCGACTTACTCACTAGGTCTATCCAGGCATAAGTATTTCAAGGAAAGAAAAGTAACCATTACTAATGCATCTAATACCATGCCTGCAGAAGAATATTAGTGGATACACATACTCAATGCAATAATGAAATATGCATGCATGCTCAAATCATAATTAAGCTCTGGCTCTTACCCAATCTTACCGGTTAACCTTGTTAACCCCAATAACTCATAACCCAAAATCCCTTTCTTTACCGGGGAGGCTCCAAGCACTACCGACCCGAGGGACCGTCTTCAGGGACCTCGCTCCCTGTGGTGACGATTTCCGGAAACACACCGCTTGAGGGGGAGCGACCTCCCTCAAGCCAAGACTTATTATGAGTATCTATCAAATCCCCACGTTGAGGATATTAAGCCACATGTCACGTTGCCACTTTTGTGATAGATTTTCTACCTATATTTTCATGCCACTTTCTAGTCGATCTCGTCACAATGTCACTATAGTTAAATCTATGTTTAACATCCATTTGTCCAAGCCAATCTATCTCTCTATTGTCATTGTCACCATTTGTTTATGTTAAGGATTTTATAGGTTGGCGGATTTCATAGAGTTGAATGGAGTCTTGAAGAGTTGATCGCGGAAATTTGAAAAAAAGATTCAAATTGAAGAACAAAGACTCATTCGGAAAGCTCGGCACCTCAGGTATGAAGAATAGATGATTTATGGTGAAGGTTTTTAATTGCAATAAGTTCAAAAGGCTTAGATTGCTTTAAAACTCTTTTACTGAACTTTTATGTGTTCTGGAACCGGTCCCCTGAGTTTAGAGACCGGTTCCCCTAAGGTCCTCACTGCGTGAATGTTGAGGCAACCGGTCCCCTGAGATGAGAGACCGGTTCCCGAACATTAGTATTTCTGTCGCGCAGCGAGGGACCGGTCTCTGGCTTGAGAGATCGGTTCCAGAACGTTGTGATTTCTGTCACGCAGCGAGGGACCGGTCTCTCACTTGAGAGACCGGTCTCTCACAGACCGGTCTCCTCGAGAGGACCGGTCTCTGAGGACGACACATGTTTTTAAAAAGGACTTTTTGCAATCCTAGTCTACTTCTAAGTCTTCTAAACATATAAATAAGCCATGGGGGTCATCTTAAAGTTTAAGGCTTTGAATTTCTACTCATTCTAATGTAACACACTGGACCTTTGCAAATTGCGAGGTTCGAGTGCTTGATCTGTGTGTCGAACTTTTCCAGACTTTCTGGTAGGTCGTTGACAGTGTGTTTCCGGACCTACCTGGTTCAGAGTCCCGGAGAATTAGGGTTTAAAGCTTGTGTACCAACAATCCAAAAGAGTTAGGATTGGTCAGCCTCTCTGGGTAAGGCCTCAGCTAGCCGCGTACCGGTGAACGGGTTCGCATTGCTGATAACCGTGTACTGGTAGATGCTGTACCGGTCGACGTGTTTTGTACAGGAACAGCACTGGACCATCTACCCACTTCCAGCAAAACCCTGAGGCTCCGAGGTTTTGGGCTTTTCGTGGAGTGTATCGGTACACATAACCGCGTGTACCGGTACGCAGTCAGATTGCTGTTTCGTAGAGGGTGTTTTGCAATTATTGCAACGCCTATATAGCCCACCGCCCGCACCGCCCGACTCATGGCTCTGCTTTTGAGCCTAATACAGATGGAGCACAAGGTAAGAACTCTCTCTCTGAGTTACTCTTCCCATTTTGATGGATTTTGGTGGTTTTTGATCTTTCCGTCCATCCTTGCTGTTTCCTTCTTCTGCTTTTGTGGGTTCCCCCATGCATGAAGCCTCAAGCTTGGCATTCCGGAGCTAATGGAGACGGATCTTAGTATTTAAAGATTTAGAGCTTTTTTGACAGCTTCTAACAGAGGATAAGCAACAACTGTTCTTCCTCCCTCTCAGATCGAGTTTTATGATTTCATAGAATCAAAACCCCTAGATTTGGGTTTATAGGGTTAAATTTGCGTGAGATTTTCGTTTTGCGGACGGTTTATGTTCAAATTGATGATAGAACACCGTTTTGTTAAGGTTCGATTCAGCAAGACTCCTAGCTCGCTTTTGGAGGATATGTGAGACTACCTTCGCAAATCCGTCGAGTTTCGGTCACCAGCCCTATATCTTAATATTGACGCTTCAGCGTCGTTGTTGTCGACTAGATGACACCTATTCTTGTACCTCTAGGTACTAGGAGACTTAAGCGACAACCACTGTTGGAGCGCACGAGATTGTCCGTTGTCACCAGGTGGTTTGGATCCTTCGTGAATATTCGGGCCGAAAGTGCCCTATGCTCTTTCCATACTTTGTCGTAAATTATTTTTAAGCTTCATTTCATATGCCAAACTCGGATTTTATCATTTTAGAAGCGCTTAAATACCAATGTCTGCGTGTATTATGAAAGATTCACCTATATAGTAGAGCCTATAATGATAGAAATGCATGCATGTGAAAAAGAGCTTAATTTTGGGGGCACCATGGTAAATACTAATCCTTAGAGAATTATGGACTAGTAACAATGCCGTATTAGAAGCACTATGTTATCATCTTGACATAGAAGAATAATTGTCTAAAGGGGCACTTGGAAAACTACGTAAACATAGAAACTTGGCACAGTAGAGAATACTGATTAAGGCCAAAATAATCCCCCGCTAATATTCCATTTACGAAGAACATGATACTATAGGGATATGGCCCATTGAGAGTACTTGACACATTCCATCTATTAGACTAATCGAGACTTTGGTACATGGAGCACCCGAATCCTTTGCTACTTGGCCATTCGGTGCCCATTGCGCACAATTGCTGATGAGGGTCTCCTACAAGCCGCGCACTAGTCACCGAGCCGAGCGATGGCTCAGCGGCTTTCCGGGCGGCGTGACCGAGAATGGCCATCCGCGATACTAACCTATTCGCCAGTGCGGATTGGCCCGCCCCGGAGTGTGCCGTGGCCAGGCTCACTCTCTGGGTGGGAGTCTGTTGACTACCCACGGGGGCCCCTTAGGCTCGGCACCGGCCAAGACACCGCCTGCCGGTGAGGTCTCAGCGCCCAGCACCTTCGGTCGGGTCGTCTTTACAGATTGACTTGTATATATCTATTATGACATGTGGACAGATGATGACATTAGTTGTACTACTGAACATCTGATTAATAGTAAACAAACCGGAATTTACTATTTTAACTGTGTAACATCATAATAGTGGAGACATTTACCTTCAATGCATAGTTGCTTTCAATACTTTGCTCTCTCTGAATTAGAGATATCATTCGTAAGTAGCGACCATTTCAACTCCCTGTCGCCGTTTATCTACTTTGTACCTTGTCAACTCGACATTCTTTTGTATCTTTGGGCCCTTGTGGTGCATTCCACGAAGTCACGTTAAATCTGCCCACTGGGAACCATTTTTTCATAGATTCTCTATGGCCCTGTTTTGTGTTTAACTTCGGCCTGTTGGCATTCACGAACTTCGGCCCGGCGGCGCAGGCACGGGATCGAGCGGGCAAGGGCGATCGCTTAGATAGCTAGCGAGAGCGGTCCTTTGCCCTAGTGGTGCTTTGCTCATGGTCTTTTTTGTATGTTGCGGAAGTGAATTTTTTGTATCCATGTATAGAGACCACCTATGTCCAATCCACTTTAACTACTTGTATTTGGAGTTTCCATTGTACTCTGTTTATGTTTTGATTTAGTGGTTTTACAGTTTTATCCGATACTCCTTTTTCGTAGCTATTTAGACATTTACTTATGCTCTGATACTCTGGAGGTTCTTCCTTATTATTGCTATTTTTATTATCGTTGTTTTAGACGGCTTCTAATGTTGTAGACATATGGCGGTCTGGACCAACGCCCGCCGGCCGCGCTTCTACCGCTGGCTCCCGGGGCGTGACAGATAATTTGGTATCAGAGCCATCAGTGTTTGATCTTAGGGGACCTAGCAAACCTTCAGGCCGGTGGACTATAGGCAACTAGGCTCGTGAGAGACGAGGTCTATTCGACTTCGTGAGCGACAAGTCATCATGATTTGGGTATTATGAAAATAGCTACTAAAAAGTTAGGAGTTGATTGGACGTGTTTATGGGCCTTCTAACTCGCGGAGGATTACGTGCATGCTGCGGGCCGACAACGTAACATTCGGGAGTTAGCACCGTTGTATCAACCACTTCCTTTACTTCGCATGATTGGGATGTTTGCCTGATCTTGAGCGGAATGCGATGGCGGTGATATTTCTAACCTTGCGCTTCAGAATTATGAATGTTGTATGGACGATGCGCGAACCCTCCTCCCGAATCTGCCAGGGCGGAACAATGCGGCAAACTTCGCGGACAGTCGAACCTCCGCTACCCGAGACTCCGTCCCGGATGCCAATTACGAGGCTCGTGAGATTGAAGGGGCCAGCTTGCGCCTCACCGATGACTAGCCACCGCGCGCAGCAGCAAGAGGCGGCCGAACGCACCGAGGCGGCGCGCCCGACACGGCAGCAGGATGAAACGTCCCGAAGATCTACTCCCTGATGCAAGCAACTCTAGGAACGCAGGGCCTAACAGGTCCGCAGCCACAGTTGTGGACAGTTGCTCGGAGCCCGCCGCCCCTCCGGCGCCAGCCCTTCGCTTTCGCCTGCGGACGCCTGCGGCCTAAGTCCCAGGAGAGGTTTTTAGGCTGCACCACCGGGACGACGCCGTGCAGAGGCCCACCGTATGGAGCAGCTTTCCCTACCTTGGTTGAGGGGCGAGCAGATAGACTTGGT